>NW_009618311.1:941-40058 GCF_000690535.1 Cariama cristata | reverse complement strand
TCCCTCCCTGTCTGCCTTTTTTTTTTTTTTTTTTTTTAATTTGAAGAAAGGGAGGGCAGTAATGTTTTCTGGCACCTCCCCCCATGAGGCTGACTGAGCTGAAGGAGAGGAATAGAAATTAATTATTTTCCCCAACCTGAACTCTCTTTGGGTTTGTGAGTCCTCTCCCTAAGCACATGACAAATTCTAGATCCAGTACAGCTGTATCAAAGGTGAAAGTCTTGTTCTTGAAAGGATGTGTTGCTTTTTGTTGAGTCTTTGAAGGAAAACATAGGCTTTTTCCTTTTTCCCCTTTTTCTTTATTGTACACAGAGTTTTTTCAGAAGAGAGGGGTTTTTTTTTGTGAGCTGCACAGCTGCAGGCAGGAGAATTTTAATTTCTATTGCAGTGTGTTATTTTTCTGCATATGCTTCACCACTGCTATTATTTGCACTGGAGTACTTCTAGCTAGCTGTCGTACAAATATGGAGGCGAGGATCTGGACCCAAACCCTGATAATATAGACTAGGTCCACACAAGAAACTTTTGTTGGCTTCATTGAGTCCATACATGAAATCAACTTAAACCAAGCTTGTACAAATAAGCAAATGTCTCCTTTAGGAGAATGTGTTGAATTTATTGATATGGATATACCTTTCTAATATAAAAACCTTCGGTACTGCTTATGAATGGTATTCTAGTGTATCATAAGTCTGGTGCACTATTTAGATGCTGGATGAATATGCACATGGATTGCATATATAAAAATCCTAGAAATAGATTTTAAACATCAAAGAATCAGATTGCAATAATGCATTGTTTTGCTTATATATATTGTTTCACAACATAAATTATAGCTGAATGTTTGCACAAGCTACAGTTGGAGCGTTTGAAATCACTGTACGTCATGTTTATCACTTCAGCATGGAGGCAACAGATCTGTTTTATTTCAGTAAAATAGTTTTTGGAGGCTTCATTAATTGATGCTTAAATCGCCTGTTGAAAATAAAAAAGGTTCATGAGGGCTAACTTGCATGAATCTTATAGATGCTGGCAAGTCCTAAGTTGGAAGACTCATCCCAACTGAAGAGAAATGTTTACACAGGGTCATCAGTCTAGCCTAATGTGCACAGAGCTGTTATTTCCACCTGTAAGACATTCAGCCAAATTGCCACGAGGCTTACTGAATTTGAAAAGACAAAATTTCCTTGCCCTGCTGAGAACAGGGTAGGCAAAGTGACAGCTCTGCCTGCTATGCTGCAGAGAAAGCGGCTGTCCAGAGCTGATTTTTGTGCAGGATAATGGATGGAGGAGATGGATTACCAGGTGATAAATCACACAAAGGAATTGGCTGGTGCCAGAAACCATGAGCAAGGAGATACCTGGCATGCTCTGCAGTGGGTATTGCCATCTCTATCTGAGGAGCAGTAGCCTTTATGCATAAACAGTAAAAGAAAACAGGAGTTAATTATCGTGCAGCTTCTTGACATAAGGCCTTTACAGTAAAACAAGAGTGACAAAGGGAACAAGTCAGTTCATGTTTATCTGGCAGTTTATCTTTTTTCTCATTGGAGAAAGAGTAGAGGAAATCCTCTGTATTATCATTTTCCCTCTTTATTGTCATTTTGTATTTATTATCATTCTTTAAAGCCCTTAGTGTTATTTTCTGACCAAGGAGTGTCACAGGCATCTTTCAATAAAGAAATAGAGGAGCTAACTGAGCATGACACAAGTCATTCCTATCCCACGTGATTCATATACACTCCCTCCATCCTGTCAGGCAAAGAATGGTTGCTGGCAGTCACTATATAACTCAGTAATCAATAATACTGCTCCACATCACCCTAAAGACCACTGATACTCTGAGCTCAGTGTACTCTGTGCTGGGCAATCCATGCGTAAAGAGAGAGTTACTTGGAGATGGTGGAAATTTGACTTCATTCTACAGCATCTTCCTGTGGGCCAAAAGACAATATTATGTTGGGCACTGTTAAATACATCCAAAAAGTGTGCAGTAGTGCACTCCACGTTTGAAATCATTTTCCATGAAGAGCAATACAAGGCAATTCCTAACTCTGCTATTGACCGTGCACATGAACATAGAGCCTAAAAAGAAAGCAGGGAAAGCTGCTGGCTCAAGGTCAAGACTTGTCAGGATGAAGTGTGTTCTGTTTACCTGTCTTTAATAATAATACTTTATTATCATTAAAAGCATAATGGAGAAAGGGGTTGTTGATACTGCTACTTAAAGATCCATCTTCACTGAAAAGAGAAGAATCTGTGCCATAAAGAAGGATACCATTATTTTCAGGTGTCCAGCAGTGGATTGACATCACAGTGGAAACTGTACTAAACCGAGTTATTCCTGACATGGGAGTATCCCAGTCCCCACTGCCTGTGTAGGCATGAAGAAGGCAATGGTGATCCTCTTTTGATAGAGCTGAAGAGTAAAGTTGCCAACAAAAAATCAGAAGGGGAAGCTATACAAATGGTGATTGTGCAAGGTGTTTCCAACATGTCAGATTTTCCAAAATGTGCAGCAAAATTAGAGCTTGTGCAGCTCTGTAGGAGGCTGTGGAGAGGCTGGGAGCCCCCAAAGAGTTAGTCAGAGAAAATCTTTGAACTTATTTTTTTAGAAGGACAGTAGTCCTTGGACACAAACTTTGTCCCATCAAAGTTTAGGGCATAATCTCTAAAGCTTTGTGTGATTTGGGACTTCTTTAGTAATTTTAACCTGACACTGTTGTTTTTAATAATGTAAAGGATTTGACTGAACCTTGGCAAAGTCATCCATTACACATGGAATTAGCCCATAACTTGTTTCATGACTTGTAAGGCAACTGAGATTCACTCTGTACCCAGGCATATGGGCACTGGGTTAGCATCTGACACTCCAGTGGGCTGGTGACACTGACTGTCTCTTTTAGGTAAAGATCCTTGAAGCTTGACCTATATTTTTTAAACATAATTAAAAAAAGGTAGTTCGAGACTAGATTAATCTTCCAGCTGGCTCCTCCTAAGGACTTGGCATATACCAAACACTGACATGACAGATCCACTACCTTGCTCTGCTGTCTCATTGTTGAAAAACTCTGTGTGAGTGATTTAATGTTTGGAGTTTTCCCTAGAAATCCCTACTATTTCACAGCAGTCTCATTCTAGAGAAAGAGGCAGTGACCTTAGTTTGCCTTGAATGAAGCTTTTTTAAACTTAGATTTTTAGATGCTCTGACAGCTCCACTGTTTCATGGCGGTATGAAATTTGAGAGGAAAAGAACTTTTAAAAGGGGATTTTTTGTTGTTTTCAGGATTTGGCTGCTTGAAATCACCATTTCCTTCCTGCAGCTTCTGTTTTTCTGGATAAAACACTGATATGGTATCAAGGCAGTAAGTAAATATGCAGGCTCTGTGTCCAACCAGAGGCAGACAATTATGTTGAGTAGTCTGAAACCTGGCAGAGTTGTGTAAGACTGCGAGCAGAGACTTCTGGGCTTGCCTGGAGTGCCTCCCACCCCACCTCACCTTCCTTTGAATCTGTTCCTCTGAATTCCCCAGGGCCCCCACATACAAGAAGCAAGGTCCCTGCATTCTCTTTGCTACTTCCCAAACCTCTATGTGACACCAAGCTGTCCTTCCCTGCTTCAAACAGTACTGACCCTGCTAGCTGGGAGCAAGAGCAAATCTGAGAGCTTCAGTGGTAGAACACCATTAAATTTGAAGTAGAATAATTTTTTTTGAAACCCACATTTGATGTAGGGGAATGCATGCTCCTGAGGCTTTCTTTGCAGAGCAACTATGGCAGGAGCAACGGCCATCAACACTTCTCCCTCCTGCCTGTTCTCAGTAGTGTCACCCTTTGCCTGTGAGAGCACTTTGCTCAGGAGTCTGGAGAAAAGGTTTGTCCCTCCCACCCTAGTGGGTGCGTGTTTGTGCATCAGGAATGGGGCTGAGAACTGCCTATTCATTCCACAGAAGGATGGTGGGCATTGCTTAGGTGACTGGATGTTTGTGATCCTATCGCAGTGAGGAAGGACCCTTCCTGTATTGCGAGATCTTCAGGCTATACTAATGCTACCTGCCACATCCACTGTGGCTTGAAAACAAATCTCAGTGAGGAAGGTTATCATGGAGGTCTTTAACCGATCCCCTCATATGTCCATCACATCAAAGAAACCAATTAGGCTGTCCTGCCTGATTGCCTAAACCTCACTTAGAAGCGAAAGGAGCTGGCAGGATTAGGGATGCACTGGGAGAGAGGTAAATGGCTGTATTTCAGAATCCCTGCCTAGAAGTCACTAGTATCCTTTTGAGTTCTGTTGTTTTTCAGTGACAGCAACATTAGTGTAAAGGAACAGGATTTAACACTTGAGCTGCCTAAAGCATTCAGTTTGAATGACTCATCTAATACATTCAGTCCCTTCCTACCCCAACACTTCTTTGCTGATTACTAGTTAGCTGACACTGAATTTTCAAAATAATACCGTATACTTCTTAATTTTCTGTGATGAATTTATTTAAAGAAGTACATTTTACTCCTCCAGAGGAGGAAGTGGAATTTATGTGTGTTCTGAGGAGAGCGACAGAGTTTCTTCAAGCATACAGCAAGATGTCTGCTTGCAAAAGGTTTAGCCGGGACAGTGAAGCACAGACAGACACGTGGATTTGGGACGTAATACTCTATTTTATTAAAATTTTTCACTTAGCATTTTCTGGAAGTTGACTCTGGGATTTCCTACTTTTGTGACATCACAAGCACAAGTGTAACAGTGACCTTTCTAGAGTCTTAGAGTAGCAGAGTTTAGCTCTGCTCTGAAGAGTGATCACAGTCAATTTTGCATTAATGAAGAGTACTGGGATGCTCCAGATAATGGGGAAAATGGAAAATTCATTTCTGAAAACTCTTTGAATATGTTATCTTCTTGGTAGCAGTTATGTAGAGTTAACCATACTGACCCTGGAATCAGAAAGAAGCATTTGTGATCTTTTACTTTGTAGTTCAATTCAGGCAGCGGGGCCATAGGGAAGGATGCAGGATTGTGTTCCTCCTTTACCAACTGAATGGGTCCAATCTGTGACTTCCCACAAGACATGTGGAGGGAGGCAGGGGAACAGTTGCATTGTGCCTGCAGCATTAGTCAGGGCCAAGACAGTATTTAAACAGTAGAGCTTTTCTTACTGACAGGACACAAGGAATCAGAATACAGCATGATTTTGTGAGACCTAGGTGAATTTACTCATGACAAGTAGTGATAGTCTTATGAAAACAAGTACATTATGTTTGGAGTCATTAAGCTTCAAGTACTCATACCTTCCCCTATGGTTTTAGCCACCATTTCATTTACAGAAGTACACGAGAAACAAATAGATATGTGTTTACATTGCAGTATGCACATTTTATACATGTGCTGATAGCCAAATGTTTTCAACAGAAACCATTCAGGTGTGCATCAGAGTCCAGCTATAGTGACCTTAGGGGTCCTACAGGGCTCATCCATTTCTTCTGCAGGAAAAGCCTCCAGGGTTTATGGCAATAGGCTTTCAACTTCTGATTAGGAAAGTTTTTGAGCCTGTGTAGCTTCCAGGGAAGTAGCTGATGTTTCCAGGTGCTCAGTACTATTCTGAATTGGAGCTTAGCTAGATATGGGAGTAGCCTGGCTCTTTTTATTTATGTGCTTATTAATGAGGAGGTTCTGGGTGGGGTTTTTTATTCCTTTTTATGGACGTGCCTGGATCTTTATAGTAAGACACATACTATAAATTAACAGATAAGTGTTTGTTGCAGTCACTTCAAATACTCCCCATGATTCACAGTACAAAAATGTGATGCTTTGGTTTACCAACAGTCTGCCTAATTCAGCTTGCTTTTTTGAGTCGCTGCTGCTGTGTTAGGGCATTTCTCAGACCACCTACCAAGCTGCATTTTTATTGTTATTAAATGCCTCCATCCCTAAGTGCTAGAAATCTATCTTCTTTAATTCCAGGCACTAATATCTCTGGAGAAATGCTTTTTTATATTAATTCAAAACAAGAAGAGCAGGATAAAAAAATGGAGGACTACAAAGAGTCTGGTTATGCTGCTGACACCCCAAAGAGTGTGTGAGAAAATACAAGATTATAGTAAAGAGACCATTGCATATCACCATTGCTCCCCACAACAAGGGGACAGAATTACCTACCTTTGTGCCGTAAACCATATACCATTATCAGGTAATAGGGATTTTTCTCTAGCTTGTACAGTAGTTTTGTACTCTTAAAGGCAAAGGACCTGCACAGGAGCAAAATAAAAGATGGGATAAAAAAGCAATGAGATAGCTGGCTTTGATAAGATAACTGGCTAGAGCTTGTTTATCACGAGTTCAGAAAATCATTAGATAAGGTGCTGCGTAGTGATTAGTGGAGGAATCATAAGGGTGACTGAAGAGGGAGACAGCAACAGGTAGTGCTGAAAGTCAAAATATTACGCTGAAAGGAGGCTTTTCTCAGGACTGATCTTGTCTTGACCATTAGTGGCCTTGGCCAAATGATCAGCGTGGTGCTGATGGAAGGTCCAAAGCTAGGAGGCATTTTCAGCATAGAGATGTTTCCAGTAGAGAAATTGAACTATTGTGCAGTTGTCCAAGAGCCTGTTATGACCACTCCTGAAACAGCACATGCAATGCCAGTCACCAATATCCCAGAAGGATGGGTATGAAGTGGAACAGAGCACATAAAGGTACTAGGATAACCACTGATACGGGCAATCTGTTTTACAGGATATTAAGAGCTTTGCTAGTTCTATCAGGCAAAATGAGGAAAGAGGGGATGTGATTTCTGTCTATAAATACATCAAACCACAAAACCCTCAAGAGAGAGAACAGCTATTTAAGCTTAAGGACAATGTTGGCACAAAAACAAATGGGTATAAACTGGCTGAGAATAAATTAGTCTGGAAATTAAACAAAGGTTTCTAACCATCAGAAAGAGAAGTGAGATTCTGTAACATCCTTCCAAGGGAAAAGAAACAGAATTAATTTTAAGATGGAGCCTGATCATTTATGAAAGGGCTTCTGTGATGGTGCTTGTAGCAGGAAGAGAGTGGACTACATGGCCAAGGAGTCTCCTTCAGTCTGTACTCCCACCCCACACCCCTTCCCTCACCCTATACCATGCCCCTTCTCTTTCTTGGTACTCTGAGCTCCACCTGCTCCTGCTCTGAAGGCACCGTGGACCCCTTATCAGAATTCTGCATTGCAATAGGTTGTTTTTAATCCTCCCCATATCTCCCCTATTTTTTTCCTTGCCGAGCTTGCTGGGCTGTAATGTTTCCCTTCGTGTAATCCATCACAGACACAATGTCGCTTGTGCAAATTAAAATGCACCTCGGAATAATAAAAAAGGGCCTTTTTTTTTTCTTCCTTCCCAGCAGCAGTTCCTCAACACAAACCATTTGTCTCTGGGAAGAAATTGAAGAATGTTAACCCTGTGTGTGCTCCTGTGGGGAACACAGCACCTCCTGTGGGAACAACACTTGATGGAGACTTGTTCAGTGGAGCAAGCTGCCTTGCGTTGTGGACCTTGCAGATAGCTGGAACTATAATCCACTTCTTTCCTCATGAACACATTGATGATAGGGTTCAGTGCAAGAAATTAAAGGTCCTCCATGTCTGGACAAAGAGATAGAACCCAGAAAAACTACATAGCAAACCATGTGGTGCTCCACAGAACTCAAACAAATGGTCTGAGTTGAGCATTGTACATTGGGACCTTTAGAAAGAATAACTGGAAACTATTTGAGTGATAAAAGTCATCAGGCTATCCCATACCTACTGTACAGTCCTGGAGGCTATAACTGGCCTGTGGGTCATGCACTGGTCACTTGTGATTTAAAAATAAAGCTACAATGAACCGTTGCTGAATGAATTCCATCCTAGCTGAGACAGTGCAAGTAAAAGGTTAAGTCAAGGACAGGATTTTATTTCTTCCTTCTTTCATTTGGAGGGAGGGTGTGAATTTCTCCTCAGTGACATATAAATTCTATGAAGTTAAATATGCATTTTAAAAATCCATTTTATGTGACAAGAAAGGTCCAGAATTGGACTGAGAGGCAGGCAGGTACTAGAGTATCTGAGTGCTTGGCTGCAGAGAGGACAGGGCATACACAGCCATCCAGGCCAGAATGACACGGGAATAGCAGTGGGGATGGTAGGCCAAGACTGACTACGTTCCCTGTGGAGGAGTACTGGTGCTTGGATAGAAGATGCTTCCATAAGGTCATTATTGAGAGATAAGACATCTTTATGGTTTATGGCTCAGGCTTTTGCCTTATGGCTTAGGCTTTTATACATCCTAGATTTTGCTCAGACACAGCTGGATGATTTTTCTCACTTCCTCAAACAACTGTTTCATCCCAGACTTTGACTCCTACCACAGATGTTGTTTTATTTACAATCACAGTAAGGGTCCCAGTGGGTCACCTCATACTCCAACAGGACCAGTATTCCTTGCTCTCCAACTCTTCTCTTGCTCCCTCTTTTCTGGTTCAGGAGCTTGCTAAGCTCTTCAGTGTGTGACCTCGTTGGGAACTAATGTTAGCATTAGTGCAGTAACATTTACATGGCTTTCCATGTCAGGCATGTCCCCAGAACAGGAGCTAGACTAAGCCATGTAGGATGCAGAAAAGACAGCTGGTGTGTGAGGGGGAAAAAGGGCCAAACCCAGCATGAAAACAGCAATTCAAAGCTTCATATCTCTGGCAGAGGAGGTATCTTCATTGCTCTTCATCCTTATTTGGAATAAGAAGGCCAGAAGTGGTTAGACAAATGGGCATGTATCCAACAGTGGCAAAATGCACAGGCATGCTGAACATCACCATCTCGGTTGCCAGAGGAAGTTCTTCTCTCTTTGGGTGGGCCTGATTTTGCCGTCACTAATTCCAGCGATCTCAGCCATTTTACTGTGCTATAGAGGCTGAGGGGTAGGTGGCTGGAATTCACTCTGTAGAGCAGCAAATTCTATTTCTGTAGTGTGCTTTGTCTCGGCAGCAAGGCTGCTCTATTCTTCACTTTCTTCAGGGGTCCCAAACAAATGACATAAAATCCTGGGAGATTGTTCCTTTTCAGTTTTTCCAGTTCTTCCTACTGGGAGTCTTGCTGTTTCCAAGCTTCATCCTATCATTTGAAAAGAATAATTCAAGTTCGATCTATGCTCAAAATTTTTGGTGCCAAAGAAATAGTGTTGTTTTCTTATAGTGTCATTGTCTTCCTTAATCTCCCTCTTATAATGCAAGTCTTCACATAATTCAAAGACTCACCAATTTTCTGGCAAACTTTCTATTTCCAGTAGATACAGAGATTATTTTCATTCCTTCAAGCCACATTTCCAAATGAAACAAGGCTTAAGTGATTACACTGTCTGTGATTGTCTTTATCTGTCTGTATTTTTTCACTCATTCCTCACAATAACTTTTGAGTTGAACTTCTCACCCCTCAATTAATTTACCTGAAAGAGATGCAGAGATCCAAAATGTGCGAGGTCCCAACAATTTCCCTGGAGAAGGAAGACATTTTTTCACTCAGTGAAAGTTTCCTAACATCACCCCTTGTTAGATGGACAAAAGACAGTCCTGCAAAAGGGGTGTATGAATGTCCTAGTTGTGGGGAAGACTCTAGTTGGAGTTTACCTGCTTTTATATGCAGCATAGTAAATTCAGCACAAGACACAAATCCACAGGAAGCTGGGATTCATTCACCCCACTGCTCACAAAGCTACTTTTAAGGGGTTCAGTAGATGGTTTCAGGATTTCCCAGACATGCTCAGTTCTACCTGGTGTGTGAATTTGTATGTTCCTTTCTATTGCCTTCTTCCAGGCTGGATTTGCATTTTCTGTTGCATTTTGTCACATGACACACCTGGTTCATGCCTGGCTCCAAAGGCCTTTTCCACTGAATATTCACACTTTTCCCATTTTGCTTGTGTACTTGAGCATAGGGTGTCTTTAGCAAAGCAGTTAGTTCTGTTTAAGTTTCTATGTCCATGGCTACCCCTCACAGCAGGAGGTAAAGTAGCCAGGAGTCCTCAGGGCCACAAGAAGACAAGCCCAAGCTGGTATTGCAGAGCCTTCTTGCTTGATGGGGTGTCCCATCCCGCTCGGCAGAGGTTGGGGGAGGTGATCTTTTACAATACTCTGCGCATTTCACGGGAGAAACCACAGGCTCTCCAGAGGCAGAAAAAGAATAATTAACTTTATTACAAAATTTCCCTAAAACTGTGGCGGAAGGAACAAAAAGACTAGGCAAGTTCTTATAAAAAATCCAGAATAGAAGGAGAAAAGACAGAAAGAAAGAGAGAGAGAGAAAACAAAGTGAGAGGATCACCACCCGTGGATCCAGCGACGTCTTCTCAGAGTCCTCTTGGTCAGTTGGTCAGTGACTCCACCACAGTCCAGGGTGGAAGAGCATGCCCCATGGCTGAGGGCCAATCACCTTTTTATGTGGTTGGGGGTCTCCTGGACTCCTCTCAGAGGTGGAGACTTATTTGCATGGCTGCACACGTGCAGTGAGCTCCTTCTGAAACATTCCAGAAGGTGGTAGGGGTATCAGGAGTAGCCCCCAGACTTAGTTCACTTTAGGCTTTGATTGGGCACAGGCAGTAGCACCTGGGCAGTCATCTCTGCAGTTTCAGGGTAGTTAACACAGGGAACCACCCCTCACCTTTGTGGAGCCTGACCCACTGCTCTCTGCCTCCCCGAGAGATACTCAAGCGAAAACACACTGCCCACAACAAACAGACATTAAGTCCCCTTCAGATAGTTGTTTTGAGACAGCTGATGATAAAGGGTCCCTTGACCATCACATGGGGCCTTATAGAGTTGTTGTCTGTGGTGAGATGAGGAGGATGCTTACCTACTTCATGGACAGTCCAGTGGTTAAGTATGTGGATTGCTAGAAGTTTTAAATGATCTTGAAAGAGAGCATTTGCAGAACAAAGACTTTGTAAACAATATGGACAGTAGGGAATTGTGAAAGCCTATGTGTGAATTCTTGCTGTGCTTGCCCTTGGAAGCTCATTTCCCTTATAGTGTCTCAGTTTCCCCAGATGCAAGCTAAGAACAATAACAGCTACCTGTGTCTCTTGCTATTAGTGGAGGAAGATGAGCTGGCTGTCAGGGAAAGAATCCCCAAGTATTGTTAGTGTTCTGTTAAAGAGGGTTGGAGTTTAGCAGGAATGACTTTCACTGGAGTTCAGTAGGAATGACTTTCCAGCACCACCTAATATTGAGAGGAATGGTCTGTCAGGCCGGTAGGGCTTGAAAGTCCTTCCGGGCTATATGCACATATGTTCACTGTGTCATGTTTTCTGCTTGATTCAATGTGGGAACAGGGCCAACTTTGGGTGTAGAAGGACATGACAGGGAGCTGGTAAAAGCAAAACCAGGCATGACACCCCATCCCATTCTTAATTCTATGCTGGCCGTTAATCTTTTCCTTAATGCCATGCCTTGGACTGCAATAAAGACAGGAGGGCAGCTGCACTGAGCAGAACACTAATTCATTGAACCTGTTCTTCTCAAAGCCTGACAGAGGTGATTGCTTTTGCAGCCCTGCTTTCAACAGCTACTGCCATTGCTCTGGTGACCTCCTCCTGTGAAGATGAGGTAAGCCCCAGGAAGGGATTTTTATTCTCATCTGCAGGATGGCAAAGCTTTCTGTGGAGTCTGAATCTGGGGGAACACTGTGAAGGGTATAGGATGCTGTGGTCCTCATCTTCTGGACTGCTCTTTCCTTTCCGCGTTAAGGCAGTGTCCCACAGGGCCCTTTGGTAACTACTAGGGCAGTGTGGGAAGAAGTCCATGATCATCTAAGAGCTTTCCAATCCATATCCTCTTACAACTCTTCTGCCTTGGCATCCAGCACTGACCTGACCCTGTCTATTGAATTCAATGCACTGTGGAGCAGCTGAAGCTCTTAGCTAACTGGAGAGAAATTACTACCCCTTTGTCCCTTGCCCTCTCCTGCAGGAACCCAGGGAAGATGAATTGGTCTGTTGACTCACAGCAGAAGTAACTTGGTAGTTGTGCGCTTCTCTGGAAAGCAACCGCACTGCCCTGTGCCCACGTCTTGTTACGTGCTGGCTTCATTGCTCTGACAGCATGAAAGATGTTTGGTTTTGTTCCTAATGCTGTTATCATTTATCATCCTCTTGTAAAGCCAGAACCTGCTGCTCACCCGCCCTCCCTCTGTGCTAGGTTTTCCACTCCCCCTCCACTCCTGCCCTGGTAGGGAAACAGCTTGTATGCCAGAAACAAACTGTCTTGCCACCGGGTACTAGAAAAGACACACCATCCTTTCTGCTCTCTGAAGCGACTGCTGTGACCAATGGTGATGGCTTGACTGGGTTTCAGCTCTCCGGCTTTGGAGGAGCAGCTGCAATCACGGAGTGGAGGGCTGATAGTAAGCTTATTTGGTAGCTGATGTTTATCCCATAGAGATGGTAGCTGGTCCTGAATCTGGGGAACTCTTATACAGCTGGTGCCTGTGGAAGGACATGAGCATTCAAATGCTAGAGATGGAGAAAGGGATGCAGTGTGAAAAATCCCTACCCTTCAGCTCAGTGCAAAGCTGCTTGGGCTACAGTATGCCTGTGTTAAAGCTGTGGAATTTGTGAGGCTAGAACATAAAGAGCATCCTGCCATCTTCTGTCTTCGATATGTGTTCCAAAATAATTCACTGGCAGCCCTCTAACTGCAGATCAGTGGTCCATCAGTGTCTGATGGAATAACTCGGAGGCAAACAGAGATACCAGTTGGGATTTGGAGATAACAGGATGAAGAAAGGAGGCTTAGCATTCACCCCTTTCTTCCTGCTCTGGTAATGATTTCAGGTAACAACAACCTGAAGCTTGCAAAATGTAGTTTGGAGCTGGAGGTACGCAGCATGCTGCTACCATTTGTGGTGTAAACACGAACTGTGCCAAAGAATTTCTTTCTCCTCCTTTTCCTGTCTCACTCTTCATTCTGTAGTAATGATGAGTCTCATCTCTAGACACCTACAAGCATTGTACTGTGTTTCTAGAAATACTGTGTACATCCTGTATGGGAGTCCTCCTGACCTTCCAGGGCAGGCTGTAATGGTAAGATGGCTTCCAGAAGGACCGGCTTTGTGAGGCTTTTAATGACTTGAGCTCCGTTTTTGGGAAGACTGAGACTGGTGTCCTCTTAGTGGTTTAGAAGTGCATGCATTACAAATCTGCAGCTGGGTTGGTGGCACCGTCTCTGATTTCAAGCTCCTCATGGACCAGGTTGGCCCTACACTATTAGGTGTTTTCTAGGAGAGCAGAAGTTACACTTCACTGACGTATCTGGACAGTACTTCTCATACAAACTCTCTGTAACTCTGCATTGCTTGCCAGTTGGAAGTGCAGTGCTGAGAATTGTTGCATTAAATCAGCTCCCTAACACAGCGCTAGCTTTGCTCTTGCTAGACTCTGAAGGATTTTGATAGGTATTGGACTCCAGGCAGAAGCCTGTTTTGATATGAAATCTTCCAGTAAGCAGAATGATCTCACTCCATGGGCAGACCATCATCCTTTTCCTATGCATCTGCCAGAGCTGCCAGCGTTAGACTCTCACTATCCTTATTTATAGAGCAATATAAATGTTCTGAGCACTTTACAGATACATAAAAGAGAAGATTCCCACTCTGCAAGCAGACGACAGTAACTCAGATGTACAGGACTCATGGGACAATAACTCAAGTTCTGAGGAGGGCAGACATGGTGGAAGTGGAGCTCAGGGCAGAAGTCTTTGCAACAGGAGGCTGTGAGAAGAGGGGAACCTATTGGCCACAGTTTGGGGCAGGAAGGAGGTGTGGGTGATGTGGCCAAGATGATGATGGGAGAAGCTAAGAGAAGGTGGCAAGGTAGGAGGCTTTGGAGTTGACTAGGAAGAGAAGGGGGACATGTAGGCAGTAAAAACGCTATCAATGTACGGATGAAAAGCAACCTAACTAGCAGTGCTCCATTCCTTTTCTGCTCCCAGCACTGAGAAAATCGAGAACGTCTGCACCCTCCCCTTCTCCTACTGCTCTGATGCTGAGAAAGAGAGGGAATGATGTTAATGACTATCATTAGCAGTACTTACAGTTCATCTGCTGGGAAGGGACAAGGGCTGCGTTTGCCAGAGAAGTTCACTTGTAGTTGGTACTCCTCCCTCCAGCCAGGGCCTTGCCTTCATGGCTTAGACAGAGATCACCAGCACCTGAAAATGATTCCTGTGCAGTCACGGGTAGCTCAGTGCTGGGATTCGTGCTGTCAGCTTGCCAGGCACTGGCTACGGGCATTGCAGGGCTGCCACCATCAGCCTCACAGAGCTGGCACCAGAATTGTGGTGTTTTTTCCTCGGTGACTGTTGGGGCCTGTGTGTAATGTGTCTCTCTCCTCCTTCATGACGTGCTAAGTGAATCCTCACATTGTTTCTCTCTGCAACTCTAGTTTCCAGTGTCATCTTGTGAGTCTCTAGGCTGGATGCAGTCCCCTGTTTTAGGTACATCTAAGCTTAACAGCAGCAGAGTTGCTTTTTTTCCCCTCTCTTTTATGGATCCATGTTCCCCTGTGAAGGGAGTTACAGACTGCAAGTCAGCAATGTCTGCTGTCCAAGTCAGTGCCTGTCATCTGTGCTGACCTTCCTCCACAAGCATGCTGGTGGTTGTGGAAGAGGGCTGCAAGGTTTTGCTTTTTGTTTTTTTTGTCTGTGGTACTGTGCAATGAGTGCTAGACAGAAAGACATCCTTGTCCTCCCCCCTTGCCTCCCTCTTTGACTTTGTGCCCTGCTTGGAGCTAAGCACTTCTGCTGCCTTTTATTAATCTTCTCCTGGGACAGCACTAACAGCGGCCCATCAGCACTCAACATGCCCTCAGTCACTAGCTTTAACTCGATTAGGGCAGTGAGGAGTGACTTACAGGGGAAGCTCTTCTCCACAGGCAGTATTTGCATACAGTGATTGATGCTGATATGTCCGCTAAACACATCCACATTTTGCATTTTAAACAAAGCAATTGCTATGGAACCGCTCCTTGTCACTCAATGGGATTCCCGGTGCCAGCATAGGATGTACCTTCCCTTTCTTAAAATGGCCTCTCTCTTTCCCAACAGGACTCTCAAGTGGGATGAAGGTAAGGTCACTGCCTCCACCTTATGTTTGGAGGGGAAGAGAGAAATGCCTGCTGTGTGTCTTGGCTTGTGAAGTTGCTTGTGGACAGTTCTGGGCTGTGTGGGCAGTGTCACACAGTCAGTGGGATTTCCACCAAGAAGGTCAAGCATGAATGCGATACACAGTCTGAAGCCTCCTGTGTTTCCGTCAAACAGTCTGTTCTGGTCAGATCTCAGGCTCAGGGTAGGCACCCCCACATTACCAGCGTCTCTCTGTCTTGGGAATACGTGAGCTGTCCGGCACCCATGCAGCACTGAATATATGTGGGTATTATCCACATGTGTTATGTATATGTACTATATATATTATATGTATATATTCTGTGTCGATACACACACACATACATATCTATATTAGAAAATCCACCTTACAAATTGTCCAAAGAAGCAAAAGATGCCACGCTTTCTTCTGATTTCTACCAGAGATTTTATTGGCAGGATGTGTCCAAGTGAAGTTCTGATTTAGAGCTGGTGTCCTGAGCCGTGTCTTTCTCTGAAGAGGCGAGTGTGCAAGGGAGGAAACGGGTGAGTTTGACTTCTGTTTGAAGGAAGGGCAAAAGGAACAAAATCAAATCGGTGGTGACACTACTGGTATCGCAGCTTGCTTTGCAAAGGCGACAGTTGTTTTATCTTCTTTATTATATCCTAAGTGTTTCCTTTGTTTCAAAACAAAAGGAAATTTGTACAGAAAGTTGCGCTCTTTGAATAGCATCAGGGACTTATCTGTAATCTAGGCTGCAGGGTTTCTTGCAGCAGGCACTCAGTCCTCCCCTTTGTCCATAGAGTGCAGGGATCACTGGGGAGGCTAAATAAATAAAAATAATTTACATAACACTGTTCAGAGGTCCCAAAAAGAAAGTCTCCTAGAGACTGCCAGTGCTTCTTGCCTTCCAGATGCTCATGGCTGCTGCACTGTGAGGGCTTAACACTTTCAACAAAATTCAGAGGCCTGTTGGCACAGTGCTCCACTGAGACCCTGAAAAGTTTTGTTTAGGCTTAGTAGGAAACACCTGCTTTCACCCATTCCTGACATTACTTTCTCATCTTTGTGCTTATCTCAGAGGACTTGCAATGTACTGCTGGTTGCCCATTTCGTGTCTGAAAACTTTGTGGTTTTGCAAAGCTAGGCACTTCATTATTGGGCTCACGCTGTCTGGCTCCATAGATGTGGGAGCTCCATGGAGAAGGTGGCCCTTTCATCTCCTGCCACACCATATTAATTTTGCAAATGTGACAAGCTCAGCTTTGCAAAAATAACATATTGCCCATGTCTTGTTCTATTTAATATTGTATTCAAATGGTCCAAGTGCTAAGCGATGTGGGCTGGGGGAAACGGCTCTGCAGACTTCTTTGTCACTTGACTGGCAGCTGGCTTCCAGAAGTAATTATAGCTGCTCAGTGCCGTGGTACACCAAACCTCTTGGGGATTAGTGAGGCATCAGGTGCATGGTGACACAGAGGCAAGAACAGAGATGCTCCAGTTCCCAGGCCATAAAGGCCATAAGTTTTATAAATTCTAATATCCACTTGGACTTGGGACTAAAGTGAAAAGGAAGCATTGCAGTGACCTTGCAGAGGATGTTCTCAGCTTCCAGAAATCCATACAGGGATATTTAGACCTTAGGAGTTTGAAAGTAAATTGCATTGCCATTGTGCGGATGCATGGAAGCTAATGTCTACTCAGAAAAATTCTGAGACCCTAGTTTCTTAGTTAGAAAGGAAAACAAAGTCATGACAGTTATGAAAGTTGTTACGTCAGAATGCTTAACAAAATGTGGAGTGAAATTATAATAAGAATTTAACTCTGGTAGTGTTGGAGTAAACACTGAAGTTAGTTTGACCAAAGTGATATGGGTAACTAGTATGAATTATAGTATAATGTGTTCATTAATGTCACTATTATTGACATTTGGTGCTTACAGAATTAGGTTAGAAATGTTAAAAGTACTTGGAAAATGAATATGTAAAATAGGTAAAGTAGTACAGGATCAGCATGATTCTTTGCTGCCTTCTTCAGGGTGGTGTTTCCAGACACCAGACTGCATAAAGAGGTATTAGGTAAAATCCTATCTGCTCTACTTGAACAATAAAAACTGTTAAAACTGGTAACTTGTTAAGTTTCTACTTAAGTAAACGTGATGTCCTGTAGTAATTACAGTGCCAGAAGCAAACCTGCCAAAGTAATGAGTGTTAATTAGGCTCTATGTAATCTTAAACTAATCTAAGTCAATAATTACTAGGCAAGAAAGGGTAGGTTTGCAAATACTCATGGTGCAATGATCTAAATAGAAGAACTGAAACTGTAATAGTGTCTGTCTGTGCACTTTCAGGGGATGTCAGCAGCCGGCTGGGTGCCTCTGTGCCTCCATCAAAGGTTTTTGCAGGACACATACCAGAGCTTCTGGGTTTTCTGGTTGGGATCCCTCTGCCTTTAGCCTCTGATGTTTCCTCACAGGTAGGAACCTAGACACATTGCCTGGCTGTCCCAGAAGAAACCCATGCTCATTTCTGTCTTCTGCCTCAAGCTCCCCTGCTCCCAGTTCCTTGAGTGGAGCTTGCTCCGTGTTTACCACCTGTTCTGCTCCTGGCTTGTCACATCCTGGCTGTCTCCTCAATTGCCTTGACATACCTCGGCCAGCATCTTTCATAGTTCGCTGTTTCCTCCCCACTACTTGTTCGGAAAAAGGAGTTGTGCTGCAATACAGAAGAAAATCCTGAATCAGTGGGGAGGCAGGGTGGATAGGAACACTTATTTCCAGGCACAGAACCAAGAAACCTGCTGGATCATTCTTTTTGGTGTATCTTTCCAAGGAAACTGAAGAGATCATCTGGCATTTCATTCCATCCTAAGGCTCCATCTGGATCAGGCATCACATAAGGGTTCACGCAGAAAACTCTTTGCTAAAATATTCTTACAGGATGTTGCATGGTCTTCACACAGTAAAGCCCAGTTTGCAGTAGTTTAAGTAATTAGACTTCTAGAATATATAGTTCCCATCTGTTAAGACTGAGACAAGTGAGGGACCAATGCTGGACCACTAGGACATCAGATATGATTTCTGCTATTACTGCTTTCCTCTGTAGTACCCATAACGGCAAGACAGTTATTACATGAATAAATACAAATATTTTGCTTGTGTAGTTTTTCCCAGGACATAATTAGGTCGAAAGGGGGAGGATGAAAAGCCATTTTTCTGTAGGACATAGCCAAATATACAAAAAGTAATGAGGGATGATCTAAGCAGGAGACTCCAGAAGAATCAACAGGACCTTTAAGGTACAGAGGAGCAGTGGAGAAAGGGCAAGGACACTGGAGCAAAACTAAATGAATTCTTTGTGCCTTTCCTGTGATTCTAATTTTACTTGATAATTCAACCGATTTCCCTGATTCAAAGTAAAGCTCAGTGGTTTGTGACTTCCCAGATGACCCCATATGCCTTTTTTAGAACAACTTACAGCATTTGCTACCCTTCATTACTCCAGTAGAACAGCTGATTTTAATGAGAGAATTCATGTCTTTAGCAGCTCAGCCACTTCCATCCCAAACTCCTACAGATCTCGTGGATGTACATGGTACACTGTGCTGGTAATTTGTTATTCTTTAGCAGTTTGTTCCAGCATCTGCTCTCCTGACACTTCAGTCTCAGAAGGTGTCTCATCTTCATTACTCGGAAAGTGTAATTCTAGGAGAGAAGTCTCTCCAGCAGGTCTCCCTGAGACCTAATATTGCTAGGAAAATATGGTTTAAATAGGCTAATCATGTTTCTAAGCCATTTTGAAGGTAAATGTGAACTCAAATGAATTAAAGCATAACTAAGAGATTTAGTGAGTGTGAATGTTTGTGTGTAGATAGATAGCTACAGAAGGAGAGGTCTATATCTGTCTTTGTATCTCAGATAGGGACTAGGTTTTTGTACTTGTCTTTAAAGCATCAAGATCAAGTGGTGGAAGGCAGCCATTTGCCTTTTTCATTATCACGTTTTCCTAACTTAATTGGTGCAGTGTGTATCCAGTAAAGGGGTAAGACTAGCAGCTCTACTTCCTCCCTGCAAAGAAATGACTGTGGATGAAATCGAGAGACATAGAAGATTGTGAATGGTAGGGAAAAGTGAGCAGGGGACTCTTTGTTTTGTCTTTTAATACAAGCTGTGGGAGCATGAAATAGGATGAGCTGATGGCACGGTCAGAACAGGCAAAGGAGATAATACTTCTCTGAGCAGCGATCCCCGGAACTCATTGCTGCAGGGTGCTTTGGTGGCTGAATGCTTGTTGTGGTTGAAAACAGGACTGGAGAAATTAATGTAAGAAAAACCATTGCGAGATGTTAAATGCAAAGACCTCATCTCTAGCTCAGGTAGCCTTTGATCCTTAAATCTCTGGGAGACTTAATTATACCTCCTTACCCTGTTTTTGTGTTCTTCTCTGGTCATCTGCTGCTGGCCACTTCAGCAGAGAGCGGGCACTGCCCTAAATGGGTCTGTGGTCTGGACCAGTACAGCTGTTTCGGCATGTGCTGTCCTGCCAAGAGACAGTTGCCATCAGTGTGTGACTGGTTAGATTTACCAAGGGCTTGGTAAAGCACTGAAGTCTTTAGCAAAGCTGTGATGCATCAGTGGTAGCTGTTGTCTGTCTTCTCAGTTTTTCTTACAAAAGATGCTCTGAACCTTTGGCCAGTTCTGATCTTTCCTGTGACTTCATTCCTTCTTATAATTATTTGGATGCTGTTACTCCCAGAGCTGAAGACTTTTCTAGCCTCACCCAAGCCCCATGGAAGGAAGCACACAAAGACCAGAAGCATGATGGGCCTCTCAAAACTGATTAGTACTAATGTAAAGAGACTTGCTGGCTGTAGTTCTCTTGGAGCAAGGCTGTTGTTTTTGGCTGGCTGGCAGCAGTGTTTTGGATCAGGGCTGTTGTGTTTTGTCGGACCATCCTTGTGCTTTCTATACCCAACTCGTATTAGTTGCTTATCAGCCTCTGTCTCTTCCAGCCACCCCAGCACACTGCTAGGTTAGTCCTCCTGCTCCCCAGGCACCGGTGTTCAGGTTTTGCCATGGTGTAACTTCAAATTGGTTGCAATGGGAGAGAATGTCTTTGTAAAGAAAGCCAGGCATACAGCACAACCTCTCCAGCTTTCTGTTACTGGAATGTTGAACACTGAAGTTTTCTGTACATCAGCTAACGTTTGCTTTGATTCCCTGTGTGATATTTTAGCCTGAAAGAGAAAAATCTTGTTGTTTTTCATTTTATTTTGTGTGCAGATAGCCAGAAACAACTTCTGCAATCATGTTTTAACATTTGGAACTTAAGAACATATCCCAGCAGTTAAACATGCCTTTAACTTGGGGGAGAGAAATGTCTTTAGAGAATTCAACATTGATTAGTAAAGAAACCTCCTCCCCTCCCCAGCTAATCAGAGAAAATAGTCTTTTTCTAGTAGTTCCTGTGAACTACTGAAGGAGGAACTTTCAGTTTCTCCTAGTGCTCAGTGTGCTTACTATAAAGACAACCCCCTCCCTGTTTTGTTTTGGTTTTTTGTTTTTTTTTTTTTTTAATTCAAGTGTGAGAGAACAATAGTAAGAAAAGCCTTGAAAAACCTAGGCAAAGCAGAAGGGTGCCCAGGAAATGTAAGGAAGGCAGCTCCCACTTTAGATGTAGGGGACTGAGGAACGCTTACGTCCCTTGAATGGTGTTTGAACAGAGCAGGGGGGCCCAGGCCCCCTGTAGTCCTCTGGCTACCCTTACCGATCGATTGACACCAGCAGCTCCAGTGCCACATAAACTTTTCAGAACCCTAACACTGCTGGCTGTCTTTCACAAAGCCACAGATTGACCATCCCTGTGCTATATTTCACCCGAAGTAAAGTCTGTTTTAAAGTTCTACGGTGGTGGCCAAATCCAAACTTGCTGTGAACAAATACAACATTCAGTGGGCCTAAGCACTCGATGCAGGTGGGCTACGGGGGAGACTGTGAGGTACCTGTGTGAACTTGGAAAGGGATTGTGTTGGTTTAAAGATTGAGCCTGTCACAGGCAGAGTGGTGGTGTAGCTGTTGTAAGTGTAGAAAAACCGTGTCATGCTTCGCCTCCCTCTCCAGCTCTGTGCTCTCGTTTTCTCATTCAGGCTCATTTTTAGCCCATGGCCTTTCCTACTGGCCACCACTAATTCAGCCACCTCCTCTTCATCCTGAAGGCAGGCTGAGTGACCTCTTGCTTGCCTAGCTGAGATGCATCATCCCAGCAGGTGCCATTGCCTCAAGGAAGGACTTCGGCAGCCTTGGCTAAGTAAAAGTAAAGTGTGTGGAGATGGTGGTGCTTACACAGGGTGTGATGCTGTCTGCGCTCAATATAGTCACAGGTAGAATAAAAAGCTGATGTCTTTGTTGCTCATGTCTCTGCCCCAATTACCACAGTGCGTTTCCTTCTGCTTTCTCAAGGAGACATAAGCTTGCCCTCCTGCACTGCCTGACCACCAGATGATTGCAAATGCCATGACTTCAGCACTTGAGCCCACTTTATAAGCACTGGGCAGCTGCTGTAATGCTTGCAACATTCATGGTGTCACTGTTGGGTTTAAGCCAGTGGTCTGTTTTATGATTAGAGATTTTCTTTTTCACTGGAACAACTTCAAAGCTTTTTCGTCACTAGCTCATGTTTATTCCTTGCACCAGTGAAGTGCAGAATGGGGGGAGAAAATGGGTGAGTGGAAGAAACAAGACCAGTCCATGGCAGAGACTGACAGTGGTGCCTGTCTAACAAGTCCTCAGCAAAGCTAATCTCACAAAAACACAGAAGCTTGCTGAGAATTTTTTGGGGTGGGTTTTGTTTTGTTTTGTTTTTTGGCTATGGGAAAATGAGCATTTCTAAGTGAGAAACTCCCCTTCTGCACCATGCACAAACCATGCCTTCCCCCACCCCAGCCTCTTCTGTGGGGCTATGTGCATCCCAAGGGACGGAACGGAGCAGCTCCTAAACACAATAAACATTACTCTGTCTGGGTTAGTTTTTACATTTCTGTGTTTTATTTCTTGTTTTGTTTGAAATGACCTGTACCACAAGAATACAATTTATTTAACAGATTTTTTCTTTTTTTTTTTTTTTTTGTGTTCAGTCCTAACAAAATTAAGGAAGGAGAAGAGTTTAATGTACGAGTAGGATCCCTGTCAAGAATTTCATTACAATGCCTAGTTCATCATTGGTGCCCCCACAACCCCCAGCCACAAGAACAACAGAGTCGCCTTTGGCCATATGATTGATTGTAGCTTGTGGATACAAAGTGGAAGCTCTTTTTCTTGGCTCCAATTGGTAATAAAAGCTCAACAAGTTACATTCTAGGGTCTTTCTCAATGACTTTCCCCTCTAATTGCTGCTTACATGTTTCTGGTGCAGCATGTTTTATTTTATATATTTGTAATAGTTTTTTTTTTAAAAAAAAAAGATGACTTTTAGCTTACAAAGAGAAGAATAATGCCCCCTTAGCATGAGCAATACTGCAAGGTTCTGATTGTAGTGGGGGGCGTTTCTTGTAGCTTCACAGTTTTGCTGCGAGGTGTAATGCCCGTTTCCCCAGAAACATAATTCTGTGTGGTATTTTACCTTTTCTTTTAATTGATCCCCATGAAATTTGTTTTGCATTACAGGCCAGACACCGTTGTTCCCAGAGAAGAATGTGCCCAAACCAGAAGAGCTGGTCACTTGGGAAGAACTGCGTTTGTAGTAGCTGACAGGTACATGGTTTCTGTTGTCTGCACATGCAAATCAGGGGCTGGAGCTGCCTTTACCATAGTTGCTGGATGTGGGCTTCATGCTTGTTCACTGTCACTGATACACTGACCTCTGCTGCTTTGCTTTGCTTTTCTTTAAATCATAGAGCCCATTTGTGTCCCCAGGCTCAAGCTCCATCATCTTTTGCCCCATGCAGAAGGCCAGCTGTATGGTGCTGACTCTGTGCCTCATATTACAAATGAATGGCATAAAGAACACGGACCCATTTCCTAGTTCATGTCTCAACTTCCACATCCCCAGACCTTTTTGTAAGAGACTGTGAGCACTCAAAAGACCTAAGCAGCTGCTGACACCCTGTTTCCTACTTCAAAGTGCACTGAGAGGACTACACTAAGATGTTACCCTTCTCTGCAAGCCCAGCTCACTGCATAGCTGGACATGCTCCACAGTTGTGACAGCGTGATAGCACTAGTGATACACAGCAGAACAGAATAACTGGGAAGAGATGAGTGTGATTCTTGCACTGGTCTGAAGGGCCGAAGAGACCTGACCTGGTTCCCAATTTAAGATGGTATAAGCCTTTTAATGGTTAAATCTAGACAGGTGTTTCTGTCTCATTTCCTGGGGAAGAGAGTGGATTTCTTGCTTGAAGAGATTAATATATGCTAACTACTGTCAGGTTCAGTTCCCCATCCTATTTCAAAAGCAAGACAAACATTTCCAGGCATATTATCTTCATGCAATGGGGGATATCCAGATGGGCTCCAACGTTATGCAGCTGTAATGGGGAAAAAAGATCCTGGGGAAAAAAAAAACATTTGGTATCTTTATATTGTTCTGCCAAGGCAGGAGTTGCCTCCATGCCACAGCCCTACTCTAAATAGCCAGCAGTCTCTGTGGGCTAGAAGCTAACTCGGCAGCCCTCCATAATCATGTTTTGTAGATAGTTCTCCCTCCCTGTTCTGGAAAGCAGGCCTGAGTCCAAATATAACAAAGTTGAAAGAATTTGGGGTTGTTATTTTTTGTTTTGGTGGGTTTTTTTGTGTTTGTTGTGTGTTGTTTTTTTTTTGTGTAAGTGACCTTTCCAACCAGAGCCCAACAGAGTAAGAATTGCTTCTCAGGATCTTTCCAGCCCATTTTGGGACAGCTACCTTTGCAGCGCAGGTCGGGACACAATGTGCTGTGGCTGAGCTGGGTGGGACTTGGCAGGGAAGCAACAGTGATCAAGTGAGTCAAACTTAGAGGCGATAGCCCAACTGAGCACATTTGTGGGTGCATTTATGCCACAGCCAGAAAGAGCTGCCAGAGTGCAGCACACGGGAAGGTGGCTCTATGATGGTGGCATGCATTTCACTTTGGTCCCTCTCGGTCACAGATGGGTACAGGGATCATGAGCGCAACCAAAAACCCCTCATTTTCTCCCCAGCTGCCTCTGGGAGGAAGCTGGGCAGAGAAGCACAAGGCCACTGCGTAATTGCTACTGCTGTGAATGTGGAAGCAGGCCCAGGTCCCATGTGCCTCCTGCCCCTTAGGTCTCTGTCGGTTTACTAATGTGCCTGAAGCAAGACTGAATTCCTTTATCAAGTGCATACAAAGTGAGTGAGTGGCTATGACTGTGTAGTAAAGGGAAATGGAACTGAACTAACTCAAGTACCAGTAGCGGGCTGGCTACAAGAGCTGGGAGATCAGCATCAGTTAGAGCCCCGGGTCTCTGAGCTAGCCTGGGCATTGCTCTACAGCACTGACAGCCCTGCTGTGACACATTTGGCTCCAGAAGAAAACAAGCACCCAGTGGCCTCCTGATCACATGCCTCAACCCTGGTTTGGAAGGCTTCCTGCTGGGGGCAAGTTACTCCTCTGCCGCACCACCTTTCTCCTGGGCTAGCCAGGAAGGGATGGAAGCTTGAGGGGAACAGAGGCAGTAGAGCTAGTGTTGTATCAAATGCAGATCAGAGGCTTTTTCTCCCCTCTACTGCCATGCCACTGACCACAAGACAATACATTCAGGTTTCATCAGCTCAGGCTGGTTCAAAACTAAGTGACCTAGAAAATAAAATCTCAGAGAATGCTAACAGCCAGTTTTGTCAGTCACCCACATTGCCCTCTGGCTACTGGGAATGCAGCAGTTGCAGCTTAAGCAGCAGATCTGAACCAGGGCTTGGAGACAGCAGAAACCTGGTTACATGAGAGGAGTAAATAACACATTCCCCCACTACTTCTCCCACCACATCAAGGTCAGGTATTTGCTTTCCCATCAGCGAGGGAACCTCTTACCAGGCCCAGGTATAATCTATGCTAGCTCTTTTGCTGCTGTTGAGGATAATGGGATGAGGCAGGGCAAGACAGTAGTTGGGATATCAGGGGTTTCATGCCACCCTCTAATTTATTTCCCTAGGCTGCCACAAAAAAAGCAATCTCTCAGGCTCGAGAGCTGCCTCCTCCGAAAAGCAGTGCCCTTGATCCCTAACTAGCATTTGGCAATAAGCCTAAGTCTCTGTGGAGGCAAAGAGCTATCACTTTAATGAAGTCTAGGAAAGCCCTGTTTTGGGGTGTATTTATACTTGGGTACTAACCATGCAGACAAAGCCTTGTGTTCTCTGCCACAAGGAACAAGTGGGGAATGGCACTCAGCTGAGCTGAAGAGGCAGGTTTGGTATACTACAGGGTGAAAAGTGTGGAAGAATTGTAGTTAGCACCACATAGGAGAGGATGCAGAGAGTATCAAGTCAACCCAGCACTGAAGCGTAACATTGGGCTCTTTTCTCTTTTTCTTGCCAGCTTGGAAAGGAGACTTGCATTCTCTCAGGGACATACATCCTACCTCTTCAGGGGCCTGCGGGGATTGCACATGGGAGGGACTAGCCAGGCGTAATGACACACTGTACAAGGTCACAGAATATCTTACACAGTTAGGAGCATCTTTCCCGGTAAGAAGTGGGGCCTGTATGTACAAGTGTTAGCTGTCGCTAGAGGAGCCTGGGAGGCAGCCATTTTGATCAGGAGAGGTCCAGCAGCGTTGTTCTCTGAAGGAGCATCTGCTCTATGGTTAGAGCCAGAAAGGTGACAAAAAGAAGGACCCTGGCTGCTTCCCTTTCTATCTGACCCCTCACAACACCAGCAGATAAAGTTTATATTGACTCTATTCTTCCTCTTTTCCTGCTTCTGTCCCCACTCCCCCTCCAGCACTGGTGGAGGAGCTGGGGAGCAGGCAGCCTGGACAGCACTGAGAGCATCACTGCTCAGAGGGGCTGAGCCCCTGTGACCGCCTCAATAAGTGCAAGAGCATATTCTGGTATTTCCCGCAGAGAAAACAAACGAAAAAAAGAGAAACAGGTGACTGATTAAAAGAGTTTCCCCCCTCCTGTACACGAGATTCTGCAGTCACGCCGACAGATAGACATTAAATAATTCTTCCATAGTAAATGATTGGAGATAAAAGCCGGCGGTGGCTGCTGCTGCTGTTTGGATTGCTCCGTTGTCTGCATCTCTGTTTCTAGTTTGTTCCCCGGCCACTGTCGGCTGGCACTGGGGCTGTCAGACCTTTGCCTCTAGCATTTCTAGGAAAAGTTTATGCATGGGGACCTTGCCCTGCAGTTTGATGCGGGAGAAGTGCTGCACAGCTTGGGCGGCCGTCTGCCGCAGGAGGGGCAAGGTCAGGAGCAGCTTGCCTGCTCGCCGGGGCTCCTCGTTGCGCTGACTCAGCTCGTAGTCCTGCAGGGCTTCGTGGAGAAGGTCCTGGAGTTTCTGCACTGCATCCATGTCCTCTATGTGCATGGAGTCTGGGGAGAGGGAGAAAAGACAGCAAACAGGCAAGTTAGATATGAAGAAGGAAATCCTTTATGGTGCTGAAGCTAAAGATGCTTTCTTTCCTTCTTTCTTTTCTGTTTTTGTTTGTTTGTTTGTTTCTGTTTGGGGGGGTTGTTGTTGTTCTGTTTTGGTTTTTAATGGGAAAAAACCACCTTGCTGGCAGGTGCTGCCGCTGTGAAGTTGGGCATCAGCCCAACAAGTTGGCCCTAGCAGTGCAGGGACAGTAAGGCTGCCAGAGGTAGGTGACACATTGTGCCCTCTATGCTGCCCATTTTGCCAGCCACCCCAAGGCTGTGCAGGGGTCAGCCGGGGGCCTTTGTGACCTGCACATTCACTTGCCCTCCCTGCTCCTTATGGGGAGAGTCACCCTGCAAGGGGCAGCAGCTGCTGTGCTACCGCCTGGGAGCAATCTCATTAAGAATAATTAACACTGTTATAGGGCTTCATCTATCTAAACTGCCTAATTGCCATGCAGCTGTTCAGGGTGTCAGCAAGACAGAAAAGCCCCAGTAGGTCACAACCAGTGTGCCCAGGGGTGTTGCCAGCCCCACCTTTGTGCATATGCCCCTGTTTTCAAGAGACTGCCAGCAGCTGCTCAGGGACCTTCCTGCTTCAGTAAAAAGGCAAACCGCACCTCCTCCAAGGCCTCTTCCCTTTTAGGCTGCCAGTTAGATTTCCACAAGCTGCTGTAGAGACTAGCAGGGTTTGCGAGGCTAGCACAGCTCCTTAGTGTGTCTCTGAAGCAAAGGTAGCTGGCAGTGACCCAGTCCAGGGTCAATTGGGAACCTGCTGCTAAACTTGTGGGTAAGTCATGGTGACAGAGGACAGCACCAAAGAGCAGAGAGGTTAGATTAGAGAAGCCAACCAGGCACAGCATCACTGAAAGTTTTTCTCTTTTTCATCTTGCTGATACTTGCTTCTTTCTTACAACCCTGACAGAGCTGGAGACACTGTTGCCTTGTCTTCATTGTTCAGAGACTTTTAATCAATACTGAACCCATTGATAAAGATTCCCATCACAGGGCATGAATCCAGGAGGAGCAGCAAAGGGACACCACAGCAAGCACACACGCACACATGTTGTTGCACCCTCTGCCACTGTAGCTGTGCTTTGCAGTGCGGCAGTGGTCTGGCTCAGCCCACACACATCCAACACAAATGTGAGGACATGGGTTCCTCAGCGTGACAGCAGTGAAGGGGAGGAAATCTGGCTGAAGCACCAAAATCTCTCTAGAAATATGTGTCATCTCTATGTGGAGCTTAACACAAATTAGAGACTAAAGATACATGTACAGTAAAATGCTATTTATGATGCATGATTTATAAACTATTACAACAGTTGGGAAAATATTATGGCTAGCAAGAAAGCAGTTTAGAAGGAATTCACTAATTAGAGGATATTAAAGGGTTGTACTTCCAAGAAGCCTACTGAGGAAGGATAGTTTTTGCTGCATTTGCTTTCTGTATCCAAGGGACCAGGCAAAGAAGCTCAGAGAAGTGCTGGTAGGTCATCACAGAGGCCAGAGGTCGATTGTGAAAAGTAGGGAGGGAGAAGTACATTGCCAAATAATTCTGGCAACTTTTCCCAGTCAGGTAGCACCTCTGGAAAATTTCCATGCACCACCCAGGAGAAGGGAGTGGGATTTGTTTCTTGCCAAGTTGCAGAGGTAATTTTGGAGACTGGAAGTATCAAGAGCTGGAACTTGGAGAGAAATGTCCTCCAGCCTTTCTGTTTAATGTCCTTCTGGCTACGGGCACAAGCAGGAGAAGTAATCACAGCCCATCAGAGTTTGCAGATCCCAGCAAGTGCTAGAAGCACCAGGCAACGAGCCATGCTTCTGGTCAAAGTGGGTGCTTTGTTTTTGAGTACTGATGCTGCTGTACAGTAGGCAGAATCGCGAAACTGTGCTCTTCTGCCACCTGACTTCTGTAAGGTGGCAAGACTTAATAGCACTAAATAACTAGATGTATACAGGGAGAAGAATTGGGGAAATAAAGATTAAAGCCTGTCTCCCCCCCTTTGCTGAAAGAAACTCAAAATTGGCAGGTGACTGCAAAAAAAAAAAACAAACAAAAAACATTGCAGGATTAATTTCCTTGCAATCCATCAGTGAGCTGGTGTCGATGGCATTGATAAACTGTTAATTACGAAATCAATAGCTATGAATTTTTACAGTTGTCAGAGCACTGAGGTGGAAGGAGGCTGCCTGACCATGTCCCTGAGGGTCAACTGGCCTAGCAGTCAGGCTTCACATCAGGAGCCCTTCTCCAGCACTGCTGGGCAGGCGTGAGAATGGACATGGCCCACTGTGTCCTCACCTAATTCTTTTCTTGCAGCAGGAGCAGGAGGAGCAGGGAACCTCACAGGACCCATTAGTACAGAATTTGCTACACATTCCCTTGATAGATCCACACCTTGTTCACTTCATCTCAGCACTAAAATGCATTGGAGGAATAAAGGGGTAATAAGGTTTGGCTAGTCTGGGATATCCTTAAATGAACATGTGCTGTGTGCTAACCTGGAGGGCTCTTCAATACACAGGTTGATCAATTTGTACTCCTGAGGAAAGAGGACTTAGGAATGCCTAAGAAGGGACTGATGGCTCTGAAGGGTAACCCCTACTGTGTCAAAAAATGTGTGATCATATTGTTGAGACTTGCCTGCTGCTCCGGGCATTAAGAATTCATTTCTCAGCTCTCTAAAATGCACTTACTAAAGACAGAGTTCACTTGAATTATCTTTGCCAGTCCCAGCAGGTGTGTCCTCGGTGTGTTACTCTGAGGACTCAGAGATCAGCCACAGCTCTGGCAAGGTCAGCCTATTGTCAGCTTCTCCTCTAGTGAAGAGTGAGTGAGCTCCCACTTCTGTTTTAATTTGTTTTAATTCCTTGAAACAAAGGGTCAATATACACAGGGCTGCACGGAAGAGAGGAAAGTCCCTAGAAGTTGGGTTGCATGGGCAATTACACCTGGCAGTGATAAGGGAAATTCAGGAATGTATCTATATGGGAGGCAAGGCAGAAAGCAGGTCTAGGCAGCACAGGTGCTAATTTAAGTGCTCAGCTTTAAACCCTGTCTCTGACTCAAGGGAGCTGAGGCCTGGCTCAGAGGTAGTCTGCATTCCTACCTTCTTAGAAACCAGCTGTTTGCATGCAAGCACATACATGCAGGCTTTACAAGTTTACTCCATGTCAAAAATACACTAAGAAAAATAACTTACATTAAAAGTTTACATTATTAAAATGAATGTAGAGGTTATATTAGAAAAATACACTTGCCCTGTTCTAGCTTCCTTTTATCTGTGTGTTGTGAGAAGCTTTAATTACATGAAAAATGAGATCTCGTGCTTTACTTACATATGTTTCAATATGAATAATAAAGCAGGATTTTTGTGGATTATGCTGCTACATAGCTACTCTAGAAGAAACCAGTGAAGTCATAATGGCTTTTCCCATCCACCTGAGAACACGCTTTGGCCTGTGCCTCCTGACCCTTGCCTTGGTTTCTTTACTCCACAGCGCTGGAAGCAGAACCCCAAAGCAGCTGATGAGTGTTGGTTGTTCTCCTCTGTCTTTGCTCAGTGCTTCTCCACTCCTGATACAGACTGTCCCATAAGGCTTACCCTGGGCTTAGTCCTGAAAGCACGGTGAGAACATCAGCAGAGTGTGCTTCTGTTGCACCGTGAAGAACTTGACAGCACCAAGGCTCAGGTCCTGCAGTGTCTCTGCTCACAGCATGGGCCAAATAAATGTCCTGGTGTGGCACTTATCCTGTCACCCTGTCACAACCACTACCTCAGCACTTCAGCCTCTCCGAAGAGCCCCTCTCCCTGTTTAATCCTGTGACCTTTCTGGTAGACAGGAGGCAGGTTCTTTAACAAGAGTTGATTACATCACCGAAAGCCACCATCCCACAATCGAGAGAGGCCAGCCCTGGCCATCTGCCCATCCTGGTTCAGTGGCAAAGTGAAAGCAGCAATTAGAGCTAAAAAAGCAATATATGAGAAATTGAAAAAGGGACCTAGCCATTCATATGCATCAGAAGTTACGAAGTGTAGAAAATCGATAAGGGAAGTGAAGGACATTGGAGGAAAACCTATGGCTGGAAGGGGTAAGGACAATAAAGAAGTTTTATAAATATTTAAGAAACAGTAGAAAAATGACCATTTGTAGGGGGGCTCTTTTCACTTGGAGATGATTAAACTGTTAATAGCAGTGCAGATGAGACAGAAGTCCTCAGTGAGTATTTCTGTCCTGTTTAGAAAAAAGAAGAATTATGTAGCTGTGTTATATGAAGACGATGAAGAATTCTTAGCCTGTTGTTTATGCAAGAAGATGTTAGACATCTGTTAGAGACAATCTTCACAGAAATCAGCAGAGCTGGATGACTTGGCTTGAAGAGTTCTAAAATTGCTGGCTGAGGCCCATCTAAGTCTGATTAATGATTAACACGTCTTGGTATTTTTGAGAAATTCAGGATGACTGGAAACGTTCTAATGATGCACCTATTTTCCTAGGTCTTATCTGATGATTTTCATGTTAGCCTGATGTGAACAAGGGCAAAATAAAGGAAAAAAAAACAAAACCAAATGTCATGTTCAATTAAGACATATAAGATAGTATTTAAAAGATGCATAGATTTGGCACTTAGGGACATGGTTTAGTGGTGGACTTGGCAGTGTTAGGTTAACAGTTGCACCTGATGATCTTAAAGGTCTTTTCCAACCTAAACAATTCTATGATTCTGCTGCCAGTCAACATGATACTTTGGAATAGAGGTCTTGTCAAACAAACCTGATTTCATTATCTGATGAGATTACAAGTTTGGTTGATAAAGTTAACTGCATAGATATAATAGACTTAGGCTTTTATAAGGCACTTGGCTTAGCACCACAGGACATTCTCATTAAAAAATTAGCACTATGCAATACCAATAAAGCACACTTTCAATTGATTAGTAACTGGCTAGATGACAGATCTCAAAGTAGCTATCAGTGGTGAATCATCCCTGAAGGAGGAGTTTTCTAGTGGAAATCCACAGGGATCAGTAAAAAACCAGATGCTATGCAACATTTTTATCAATGAGCTGTAAGTAATTTATTTCTTTGTTTCTTTTAAATTGCTGCTGCTAAGAAGTAGGGATGGCAAAGAGGAACAGAATGGTGTAAAATAGTGAGGACAGGGCAGCCTCACAGCATTCTGGACCACTTGCTTACACTTGAAGTAATATATCTATAGCCAAGGAATGCAACTATGGAACAGGAACTTTATCATATCAAGCTCTTAGGTGTAAAAAAGACCTGGGGTCGTAGGACACAGCTCAACAAAGATCAGTATCTGAAGGCTGAACTCAGGCAAACTGATGTTAAAGATACATTGCCTTTTTTTTTTTTTCAAAATGAGAGAACGATTAATTATTAGAGTCAGCTACTATGAAAGATTTAGATTCCCCCTCTTTTAATCCCTTCAGCTTCACACGGGGTGTCTTTCTGGAAGGTGGCTTTAGCCAAACACAGATATTGGACTCACTGCTGGGCTGCAAGGGTGGATTCTGTGACCTGCGCAATGCAGTTTGGCAAGGAGATCTGATGTGAGACAATGAGACTCAAGGGATGTAGAGGGAGCCCTCGTCACACAGTAGCTTTAACAGTTTCCCTATCGGAAGGGACTCCAGAGCAAATACATGTCTGGCTTTTGTGCAACATCAGTGCAGCACACAGCACCTCTTGTGTCTCCCAGAGCATGCTGGACCGGGGGCTGCAGCCCTCCTCAGATTGAGATAGAAAGCATGGGGCTGATGGCCCTGGTCTTTCTCCTCCTCTTCACAAGAAGAAACAGAACAGGCAACATCAGGCTTCTGCTAGCATGTCTTTTACCCTCCACCATCCAGATCCACACTGTCTCCCAGTTAAAGGGGGATTCAGTGTCCATGGTCACTGAACATCTCTAGGACAGGACCAGGCAGCCCCAACCCTACAGCTTTTTGTGGGATTTGAAATTGGGAGCAGGGTTTCCCTGTTTGCTGTAACTGACCAACACTGCTGAGGTGGATGCAGGCATGGCCCACATCCCCTTTCCTGAACTCACAGCACTGGAGTCAGCTTGCTAGTGTAGAAGGGCTCCCCAGCCTTTCTTCTACTGCTAGAAACCAGCAGCCAGGCCATCCCTGCCTGGTTCCACTCCCTAATACAGGGCCAGAGCACAGCTGGGGCTGTAGCAGCAGCAAGCCTCATTTCTCCCTGCTCTCCAGCTTAGGTCCTGCTCTGTAGACAGAGAGAAGCTTTAAGGACATTGCATGACACAGGCAGAGCACAGTCTCAGGCAGCAGGCTCTAGTTTCCTCCCAGGCCAGATAACAGCGTGGACCTTGACTCCCAGATTGCGAGGCTGGCTGGGCCAGGGCTGTACCTGAGTTGGCGAGGGCCAGAGCTTTGAGTGTGACAAATTCCTCCTTTTCCACCTTAAGCTTCTTGTAGCGGCGCACCAGCTGTAGGATGGCCAGGTAGAGCTCCAGCAGCCCCGTCAGACGAGAGTGCTCTTCATCCATGATGTAGTCCTCAGCATAGACGAGCTTGTCCTCATACGGCAGGGAGCGGTACACAATGCCCAGGATGAGGATTTCCATCCAGGCGCTCTGCAGGAGGCTCATCTGGTCCCCAAGGGAGAGGTTGGAGAACCCTGACGGAGCAAAAGACAAGCAGGGTCAAATGGGTGTGCAGTAAAGCTTCTAGGAGCATGGGATCCTTAGTTTCCCTGGGATTCACCCCAAGCACTCTCCCCCACCAACCTGCTGCTTTCAAAAGAAAAAAAAAAAAAAGCTTACTGAAGCGACCTGTCTGGCAATCAGCACATGCGGACCTTACCCTTCTCTTTGCTCCCATGCCCACCGACAGCCTCAAACAGGAGTTCTGATGCTCTGACTGCATTTATGGCAGCCCAAGGTTAATTATAACCTCATTTCAATGATCTCTGCTTCTTCTATAGCAGCAATTGTTTTGTACCACATTGTCCTGCTCACTGTTCCTCTGTAGTTTTGTACTGCAGCCTATTTAGTTTGCCCCAGCTGACCAAAGAGCAGAGAAGAGCTTCAGATGGCAGAAAAGAAGGCTTCTGATGGGGTGGGAGGGAATGACACAGGCTTGAATTACAAGCATACCACAGTCTCTCATTTTGGCCGACAAGATAAAAGGTCCTTCCGCAATAGAGCATCAAAAATGTATTCAAAAGGTGACTACACTTGTGAACGGAATCCTCTCCTATTCCTCGTCATTCTCTGAGCTCCACACCATCAGTGTTCTGCACCTCACAGCCAACAACCCTACTCAATGTCAAAAATACTTTTATGGTGCCATGCAAGTACCTAAATCACATCCAAATCCAGTCGCAATGGAACCTGCACCCAGCAGTGAACCAAGTCATTCTCCTCAAATACAGAAAGAGCAATCACTATCTGGAGATAGACCGTGACAGTCCCAGAGCCCCCTTGAGAAAGTGGAGAGGCACTGTCTGCCTCGAGGGGGAAAAAACTAAAGTGCATGGGAAGGAAAGCTGTGTCTCTTATATCCTCTGTACCAGGTACCCTTGAAAGATCCTGGGAGATGGGCACTGCGCAACAGCCATTACGACAGGGATACCAAGCACAGTGTGTTGGTTCTATCTAGGCAGCTCCTGCCCACCACTGACAGGCAAGGACTGTGCTTTTTGGCAGTTCCTTGCATCTAAAGGTTCCCAGGGCTGTGAGAGAAAGGGACACCCAGGCACCTCTCAGCTGGGGGGGACAATGCTCCACCAGCTTCCCCTGCCAGTCTTCACCCCAGACGCTTATGAAGCCTCAGGGCTCACCAAGAGGCCTGTGAGCTCATTAACCTCTGTGCAGGAGGCTCCCAGCCCCACCAGTTGTGTGCTGGGCTCAGCGAGACTCCTTTATCCCATAGCCCTCCCTGCTCAGAGGTCTTGGCCCCGCATTTGGGGCCTAGGTAGCCAGCCACCATGATGATCATTTGATTTCTCTTGTTATCAAGTTGGCAATTAACAAAAGAGCTGATGATTGCTATATTGACTGACTGTGGGTTCTCTTTTTCTATCTGCACTATCTCAGCTGGGAAAGGGAAGGCAGAAGGGTGGGTTAGTGGTATTTATTTATCACTACGCCATGTTTTGTGTTTGTGTTGCCAGGGGAAGCAAAGGGTGATAATGGCCTGGCAGCCCTTGGACATCCAATTTCCCTTATCAGGCCACTGAATAGAAAAGAGGCCCCAGGCCACATTAATTAACAGATACCAATCAGCTGTCACGTGTTGTGTGTGCAAGGTCTGAGGGGAGCAGTGGGTGGGAGGGAAGAATCAATAAACCATTGGGGAGGAGTGCCAGAGGGAACAGCTACAGAGTAGTCCAGGCTACTGGGGAGAAGAGCTGCAAATCCAGCTCCGTGACTGTGAGACTGATTCCTGTACAGCACAGCCTGTGCTCCATGTAGCCCTGCACCTGGCGAATCCCACCTCTTGCTCAGGCTGTGAGTACTTCAGGGGTGCCTCATCCTTTGCCTCACCCTTCTGCCCCTTACCTCCTGCAGTCAGTACTGTGCTGCTCCTGAATGCAGTCCTCCTGAGTCCCAAGTGCAGGCTGATGCAGCCCAAAGGGTTGGGATCCTGTCTCCCCAGGTCTGCTTGCTGCACAAGGAACTGATGAGATTAGCCCTGAGACAGGGGTAATGGTGCTGTGCACACAGCCACTGTCACAGTCTCTAGCAGCTGGAATCTCTCTTTTGGTCACCCCTCTCCTAGCTCTGACCATGGGAAATAGCCCAGCATTTAGGCTGCTGCCTTAAGTCCAGCCTCTGGGTCAGTCACATGGCCTTTCTGCATCTTCATTCCTCATCTGGATTATAAAAGGGGTTATGCCATCGCCACACTGCAGTCTGCCAATGAAATTTGTTAAAGATTGAGAAACAGTCATGTAGTAGAGCTAGAGGATCCAGGACAGATACGGCTCCCACTTTCCTGCTAGAGAATAAAGCAGAAAAATTGACTTAACCCTAGCAGTAGCCTGTACATCCAGCATCTCTGTTAATCACTGTTTCCCAGAGGCAGTTAAGGCAGGTGGGAACTGCACCAGAGAGACCATGCCTTACCCTGCGCCAGGGAGAACAGAACACCCAGCTGCAATTGCCCTACCCACCTGGGAAAGCCCCTTGCCAGAAGCACTCCCAGGTAGCCAATGACTCCAGCTCCGGCAGGCGGGCAGGAGGGAGGGAGTGCTGTGGTGCCAAGCCTGGACTTGAAATGTCCAACAGAATCGGGACCCTTTTCCTCCAGTGTTTACACATGTAGAATGCAAGGGCTGGAGGACTGTGCCTGTATCATTGCAGTCTGCACAGACAAGGAAAGATCATACAACCTGGGATCTCCCATGCTATAAAAGGTAAATGCTAATTTCACCTGGTCAGAATCACAGGCTTGCTATAGGTTTATAACACTGGAGAACTTCTAGTTGTGAAATTCAACTGCCTCACCATCTTACAGCTCCCAGTAATTGCTAGAATCCATCCCTTTTGCATTCCTGAGCTGCTTGATGGCACAGCATCCAGAAAGTGCCCTTAAGTGATCTATTTCTTGCTGCTTTTCTCAGGTCTGATCCTGAAAGGTGCTGAACACTTCACTGCCATCCCTCGGCTCCCAAAAGAGGAGCCTCTGTCTCTATCACAGAGCTGCACACATGTTTTCCTCCTTCCCAGGTGCAGGTTGAGAAAAGCTGCTTTATTTGAATAGCTGATGTGACATTCAGGTTTTTTATTTTTTGTGATTTTTTTTTTTTTTTATTTCAGTGGTTTGGCAGGGGGAGCGCCCAGAATTAAAAAAAAAAAAAAAAAGTCACATAATTTGTGGCAAGTGGAGTTCATAATCTGTTAATTTATTATCATTTCTGTCATCCTGGAGGGCCATTAGCAGAGGTAATAAAGGGAGATGTAATTATAGGATCTGAGGCCACTCCAGACACAGCTGCTGTCACTCCACTTGCCATATTTCATTCTGTGCTAGTACTATCGTCTTCCTAGTAAGAACAGCACAACAGCTACCCTGGGAGAGCCTTCATCGTCACCACTCAAGAGAAGTCTTGTCTCCCTGAATCAAGGCACAAAGAAAAGGTAGATGTTATTCAAAGACAATTAGCACAGGGAAGGTGAGTACTGGGGAGGGGGCCTCTTACAGAAGGGGACAACTCCACATTGGGTAAGTGTGGCTTTTGGGCTAGTGGCTAATAAAGCTATTGAGCTAATAACATTTACTAAACACCATTAAATCATGCTTTCTTGTTATGATAGGACAGTGTCTTTAAACTTAACTGATTTTATTTGATAACACTGTGGCGTAGAAGTTTGTGCTGACACCTAGGATCCTGAAAGGTTGGTATGACTTTAATGTCACACTATTATTTACTAATTCTAGTGCAAATACAAGGCAGGAGTATGTGACTTTTGTTCCTTTCTCCATCCATTTTTGTCCAAGAGTTCATGCACACAGGAAGCAATGTCCTGTTTTGTTCCAAATCCTTGGAAGGCAGAAATACGGGGCGTAGATAATGTAGACACCTGGCAGCCTCCTGGCCCTGCCCTGCTCTGCCCCCTTGCTGCCTAACTCAGTATGTTTCAGACTTCTTTGAGAACTATGGGGTATTTTGTTCCATTTTTATGAACTGTCTTCTATGATGTTTGTTTCTCAGTACTGCTCCCTTGTGTAACAATCCCTGAGTTCTCTCCTGTGCATACAGTCCTCTTATAATACTGCTGCTGGTCTGAACAATGTTGGGCTGATGGCTGTTACTGTATTGCTGGGCCTTTGATAGGAAAGGAAAATACACAGAGAAGATGGAGATGATGGCAGGTATGTCTGGCCTTGCAGAAAGGTGAGGAAGAGCCCCTTTCACAGTCCAGGAGTAATCTCTACTATGCTCCTGTTCTGGGATAATATCACCATGGCAGGCTGGAAAACTCTGTAGGAACTCAGAGCTGAGCATCCCACGCTCATCCCACAGCCACATACTAGGGAACTACTGCAAGGCACCCTGTGTGAACAGAAATAGCCAAGGTTAGAAGAACATACAACGGCACCTCATTGGACAGCCATAGCTGCTAACTGCATTGCATTAAAACCATTCCTGATAATGCCCCAGGTTAGTAGAGCAATCCAGGCTGAGTTCCCTAATCACCACTGTAACTCCACTTGTGATGAATCAGCCCCGGATGGATTCCAGCACTAGTGTTGGGTGTAATCCCTGCAGATACTGCAGATCTTGTGTAAGAAGGGCACAACTGAGATTAACCTCCACTCAGAAACACTGTCCTGAAAAAGTTTCTCCAGACTTCATAGTCCCTCCACATAACAGTCCATATTCCATATAGCCCAGGAAACCACTAACCCTTGAGTCACAAGAGAAGTACTCCCTCTGAAAAAAGAGAAGCAACCACCAAAAAGCCAAAAGAGGAGCTACAAAGAGAAACAAAATACATGGGAGAACTAAACTGTTTGATCAGTCATGCTGAGATGCCTCACCAAACAAGAAAGAACTTAAAGCCAAGAAGCAAAGCAACAGAATGCAGACCTATGCAGTGGAAGACAGAGACAATGTGCAATATGGGTTCAATCCTGTGATCCTGTGGCTGAGCCTCAGATATTCTCCTGACACAAGGAAGGGGGACAGAAGGCAGAAGATAGCTGTAGTGAGCTGTTCATAGTGAACATCTGAAGCAGTCTTGGGAAAGCAGCCATGTAAACCCCAAGGACATGCCCTAAGTTACCTGGCCAACCTTCTCCACATCCAAATCCAACCTGTCTTTTTTTGGCAGGTGTGGGGGGAAACCAGAGAGAGAGGGCATTTTTTTCCCCTTCCCCTCCAAATCTTTGTCCCCTTGGCCCTTTGTCTTCAGGGCCGTGTCTGCTTCTTCAGCCTGGGTCCATCCTACCTGCAGGTGTGAGACACTTGCTATGTCACTCAATCATACATGCACCTATTGGATACAGTTAGTGACCCTTCTGAGGCCAGTCACATTGCCAATAAGTTCTCCTTGTTATTTGTCAGCATAGAAACCTGGAGATTCACTGACAACCGTGAGTATGTCCTCCATCCAAATGGGACTTGTTCTGTGATGAATCCAGTATGACAAAGGCTTTCCTGAGACTGGGCAAGAATGGCCACTACAGACAGGATGGGTACCTACCTTGTCATTAGCAGTTGTCCTGGTTTTGGCTGGGATACAGTTAATATTCTTCCTAGTAGGTGGTACAGTGCTGTGTTTTGGATTTAGTACGAGAATAATGTTGATAACACATTGGTGTTTTCGTTGTTGCTAAGTACTGCTTACTCCAAGTCACAGAATCACAGAATGGTGGGGGTTGGAAGGGACCTCTGGAGATCACCTAGTCCAACCC
>NW_009618311.1:319-737 GCF_000690535.1 Cariama cristata | reverse complement strand
ACCTGTCGCCGCGCTCCACTGAGAAAAGTCTGGCCCCATCCTCTTGATGCAACCTTATAAGGTATTTATAAGCATTGATGAGATCCCCTCTCAGTCTTCCTCAGGCTGAACAGACTCAGTTCCCTCAGCCTTTCCTCATAAGGGAAATGCTCCAGTCCTCTCATCATCTTCATTGCCCTCCACTGGACTCTCTCCAGTAGTTGCTTGGCTTTCTTGAACTGGGGAGCCCAGAACTGGACACAGCACTCCAGATGTGGCCTCACGAGCACAGAGTAGAGGGGGAGGAGAACCTCCCTCGACCTGCTCATCACACTCTCCCTGATGCACCCCAAGCTACCATTGCCATTTGTGGCCACGAGGGCACATCGCTGGCTCACAGTCCACTTGTTCACCAGGAGTCCCAGGTCCCTCCCTGCCA
>NW_009618311.1:0-309 GCF_000690535.1 Cariama cristata | reverse complement strand
CAATCCCCAGCCTGTCCTGGTGCATGGGGTTATTCGTCCCTAGGTGCAGGACTCTACACTTGCCATTGTTGAACTTCATCAGGTTCCTCTCCACCCAAAAGTCAAGGACTTTTCAGTTTCCCATGCTCTGCCAGTGAGGAAGTGCATAAGAAGCTGGGAGGGAGCATAGCCAGGACAGCTGATCCGAACTAGTCAAACGATATTCCATACTATAGAACGTCCTGTTCAGTACATAAACTGGGGAGAGTTGGCCGGGGGGACTGATGGCTGCTCAGGGACAGGCTGGGCATCAATCAGTGGGTGGTGAGC
>NW_009618310.1:10690-13169 GCF_000690535.1 Cariama cristata | reverse complement strand
TTGATATATATTTTTTTTTAAAAATAATAATTAAAAAGAGCTATTCCTGTACATGAGTATGGATGGCCTGTTGGGGTGAGAGTGGGAAGGGAAATTGGATGTCTGCTTTGTCCCAGCACTGCATCCGCTCTGTAAAGCTGATGTAAAGCAAGATATAAATCACCAAAAATTTAATTAATGTTTTCCCCTCTCTCGTTGATACTGTCACACTGCAGGTGCACACTGAAGGTGCTGTAAACGTGATGGGTCATGTCTATCTGAGAGGGGAATGCTAAAATAATTTTGATCTTGTTGCATGCTTTTTAACGTCCTCCAGATGCCAGCCCCTTCCCTACCCAGCCTCACGCTCCGTCTGTACTCTCTGTCTGAGGGCCTCACACAACCCAGGCACCTCTAGAGATAATAAAAGTTGTGTGCTGTGAAGAGAGAACAGATTTGGTAAGAAACCTGGTAAACCTGCATTCCTCCAGAAAACCCTTGCTACTGGCACAAGGAATTGGCTACAGGAATATGGACAAAGGGCTCCAGGCTGGAGGTCTCCTCTGCAGGAGTTGAAGACCCAAATGCTGGGGAACCTTAGCAAGCAGGAGCTTGCTGGAAGGAGTTGAAAGAAGGTACTATGACCCTTGAGCTTTCCCGACTGGTTATTAAAAAAACAAAACAAAAACCCCAAACCCCAAATTCTTATTTTTATCTAGAAAAGCATAAGTTAAAACCAAACAAAAAACAAACCAAAGCTATATTAAAAAAAAAAAAGAAAAGGAGATGGGGGAGACTGAGACTGTTTCATTGCCACTGTATTTTCTTTTCTCCTTTTGGGAAGGATGAAGGCGGTTTGGAGAACAGGGGAGAGATGTATGAAGAGTATGGCACATGAACAATCAAAGCTTCCCCGTATATTTGTTATTGCATATCAGAACAACTTTAAAGTAAGTCATCATAGTGGGGAAAAGGGATGACAGCAATGCAAGGTGAGGTGTGATACATTAAAAGCATTGAATTACAATGACTATTCAAGGATGTAAGTGGTTCATTTTTTGTTGTTCTGTGGGCACAATAAAAGGGGAGGGAGGCAACGGGGTTGCTACCTTACTGGCATCCATTTTCTTTTGGACTTGGAGGCGAGATGTAGCTCCCAGCCTCAGGCATTTCAGAAATACCAGGGTTTAGTTCTCAGAACCACCAATGTTGTTGATTCAATTTACTTTTCTGGAGAGCTGTTTTTGTTCTTCTTACTTTGCTGCTTGCTGTTTGGATGTTCAGCTCGCCAAAGGTTTCTGTGCACCTTGGAAGTCCCCGTTCCTATAGAGCTGGCTTGGCCAGTGCCAAATCGTACAGTGATGCTGGGCCATCTGTTTATCTGTGGGACTGGGACTGCTGCCTGCGAGGCCATTGTAGAGGACTGTCCTCATCTTTGCAGGCTGCGTCCCCTCCTGGGAGCGAAAAAAGCCTGTCCTCTGCTGCCACAGAGAGTTGGAGAGCGGGGAGATGTGGAGGGGATGAGACCCGCGGGGCTGAGTTTAGCACAGGCACTCCCTCAGCGGGAGGGAAAAAGGCACCTTGTGGGGTGAGCTGAGATCCTGAGGCAGCAGCCATCTCTGACTGCAGCTGCGTGAAAGCATAAATGAAGCACGGTTAGGATGCTGAGAGCCGTTATTGGAACGTAAGCGGTTAATGGAACAGATTAGCTGGTGATGGACAACTTTGTCGTAGAGGGGAGCTCTCTGCAGGAGGAGAAAATGGATGGCGGAAGGGCATGGAGGGGAAAGTCTGTGAGGGTCTGAGCAGGTAAACAAGGAAGATGCTTTCCCAGCAGGCATGTCCTGAATACTTCAAAGCGGAAAGTTACGGACGCTGATTTGGGAGCTGCGGCTGATTCTGGAAACAAATGGGATAAATACTGGCATGAGAAAAAAAAAAAAAAGTTGAAATGCCTGAAGGGCACATCTGCTGTGGCCAGCGATTCTGCAGGAAATGCACTGAAACCAGAGAGAGATGAGGAAGCCGGACATAAACACGGTTCCCAGTGAAGCCAAATGAAAGCCATGGGCCTGAGAAGCGCCTGCGATAGCGTGCTGAGAATTTGGCTTGCTTTCCTTGGCTCTCCAATGAAGTAGCTGTGTTTAACGTGGGCCCGAGTCCGGCTGTGCTGAATGAATTGTAAAGGTGTTTTGCGTTCTGAACTCGGAAATTCTGCTCTAGAGACTTTTCTGTTGCTTTCAAGTGTGTGTTTTTAGAGCAAGGGAGCAGCGCTGTAGGTCTAAAGCCCAGTCTGTTAGTCTGAAATTTGAATAATTGCATGGTCATTAAATTTTGCACAAAAAGGAATTGACTCTAAAAGCAGCTGATATGTTATCACGATTAGAGCAATAGCAATGCCTTCTTTCATCACAATGAAGTTACATTGTTAGAGAGCATAATTGACATTTTTTATTGAAAGATTAAGAAGAATTTGTTTACAGCTTGCAAACAAAGAGGT
>NW_009618310.1:0-10659 GCF_000690535.1 Cariama cristata | reverse complement strand
AAGAGGTGTTAAGTCAACAAACGTCAGCAGCAATAAGCAGTAAGTGGCATTTTCATCTGCTGGCCGGCTAGCGCTTTAGCTGCAGAATGCTGTGGATAGAGAAGTATGAAGGAATTTGCAGCTCAATATCTGCCCAGTAAAGCGTGCACCACGCTGGCAAATGCCAGAAAGCTGACAGGGAGAAACCTTGAGTGCAAAGAAACAAAGGGCTATAGCTAATATTAGCACCTTTTGGGAAGACGCTACGGTTTTTGAAGATCAGCTTCATGCCGCCTGTTGTGCAAAAGTCAAAGTATGGCATTTCTGAGGATGCTTTTGCCACGGAGCCCTCGGGATAACACCTGTCAACTCAACTGGGTGCTAAAGTAGGTATCTGGGTTATTTTTGTTTCTCTGGGTTTATTGCTTCATGGTCTAATAGACTCAGGAGCTAAGTGGTACTGGCATTTCAAAGTGGCATGTTGTGATTGGAAGGGGGTGCTGCGTAAGTGTTTGGAAAGCGGATCCAAATGAAGCACCATTGTCACTCGACTGCAGAGAGGCTCTTTTGCTCTTTAAATATATTTGGGATCCTGTTTGTGCTGGTGGTTGTGTCTTACTGTCCAGACTGCTCTCCAGATAAAGCCAAGGGTATGTGAAAAATTCAGTTTTATTTTTAAGCGAATTCCTCTTTTGCAGTTGGAAATCGTTTGGATTTATTGTCCCAGCTCTGGTCAAAGTTTAAGGAGTCCAAGTCGAACCCTGTTGTTCTGAATATGCAGCGCTGCAGAGAGAGGCAAAAATCCACTTAGGGTACATGGGATGCTGACAAAGCTCTGCAAGGAGGGTGCTCGCCCCACCACCCAGGAGAGCATCTGTTAAACCATGTGCAATGACACGGCTGTGCAGGGGGAAGGAAGGGGTTGACCAGGCTGATTCTGAAAAGCATGAGACCTCCTCACTGCACCATACCTGCATCCCTGCAGCTTCCTGCTGGTGACCTGCATTAGTAGCATCTGATATTAAGGGCAGGTGATTAAAACAGCTGAGGGTATTTTCCGAGTCTCGAATGTTGTCTGATAGCCACAGACTGTTGTTGCCATTATCTGTCCAAAACATGGTTATAGACAAAAGTTGCGATTAAAACATTTGCTTGTATCGATGTCAAATGTCAGAGCAGAAATATCTGTAACCCTGCTGGGAGACAGAGATGCCCTGAGCGAGACCACAGGTCTGTCCATGCTGGGTCAGGTCCCAGACGAGACTGATGAACTCATGGCAGCTGTCAAAGGAGCTAGCAGGGAATGAGTTGTAGTGGCCTAAGATAGCGGAGCTTTTGTGAGGATACTTTTGCTTTGCCAAAAACTTATCTTCCTCAGGGAAGGAAGGGCGAGACAAGCAGGATGGGGTTATGTGTTGCTGCAGTGAGTACTGGGGACCGCTGCTGAAATCTGGGGCCAGAGCTGTCGACCAGGAAGCCCGTAGAGCTGAGTCACCCATTTAAAGCACTGAGATGACAAGAAAAACTAGTTTAGATTTTAAAAAAGTGATTCTCCATCACCCATCTCTTGTAGCTATGCTGTGAAGCCAGATTCTCAGGTTTACTACCAGGAATTGGTCAGAGGGTGGAGAAACCTATTTAATTAAAATAAAAACTTTCTTTCTGATACATACATGAATTTTTGAAAATTGTTTCTTCCCCCTCTACTTATTTTGTTTGTGAAAATCTGAGAATGAAAGTAGGGGTCCAGAATCTCTTCTAGGTTTCTATTTGACCTGGTATGGCAGGTTGACTGTGCCCGGCTGCCTGACGCCCACGCAGCCCACTCTCAGTCTCCTTCTTCCTCAGCCAGGGCCAGGGAGAACTAGGAGGAAGAAGCTCATGGGTGGACATAAGGACGGGAGATGGCTCACTGGTCACCATTGTGGGCAAAACAGCCTCCACTTGGAGAAAAGTAATTAAAATAGATTTGAACAGTGAGAAGCAAAGACAAAATTACAACAACACCTTCCCCAGTATAGTAGAAGGGTTATCAGTGTGCACCAGTATACACCAGTATGGATACCTGCTCGGCCGCAGTCTCCCCACGGGCTGCAGGAGGAGTCCAGCTCGGGGCAGCTCCCACCTTTCCTCACAGAGACCTCTCGGTCCCACTGCTGCCCCCGGGCACGGGCACCCGGAAAGACCTGAAAGAGCCAGAGTGGCTTGAGGGAACAAATGTTGGGGTGGGGAGAGAGGACACCTGAACAGGCCACCTAGATGCCCCAGGACCTGGCCAGGGCTGGCCTCATTGGGTTTCTGATCCTACCCTAAAATGTTTCGTGACAACAGCCTGTAGAAGTGCAGAAGCCAAAATTTTGCTCAGAGGTGCCGTTTGCATCTGCCTCCAGTCTCGGTTGAGACAGATTTGGACTTTAGCCAAAAAAAGGTATCACCAAGTTATCACAGAGCAACTCAAAATCTGCAGTTGCTTCTGGATGATGCTCAGCTGCAAGTCCAGCATCTGTGACCGCCTTCCGTACTGATTTTTAACATGAATATTTTGTCTTTTCAAGGCTTGGTGGGTTCTTCTAATTAGGATAACAAACTGTTAGCAGGACCCAGGTGTTTTTATCACACAACATTTGCTTGCTAAGCCCTCCTTCCCTATGTGTGGCAGGAATCCCATGGCACCCCTGTATCTTGGAGCCATGCAAGGGCCAGTGCTTTGCCAACACATTCCCCATTTCCACTGCTATTCTGTGTCATGCTTGCGGTCCATAGCCCGTCTGCCCCCAATTTTCCATCTGTCTTGGAGTGATGCTGACTGTAGGTCTGCGTCTACTGTATCCCAGCTGCTGGATGGGTTTTTAAGAGAGCACCTGTCCGTGGCGTGTCTGGCTTTCAAAGACATCCTGAGGTTGGGGAGGGAGATGTGAAAACCTGCAATTGTGCCTCCTTTCTTCTCGACAGCCCCCTGTGATGACAATGTGACGTGGCAAGAGGTGCTCCTGCTATGGCCACGTGGAAGGAGCCCATCACCCTGGAAGTGCCTAGCTACTGCTGCTCCCCGTTGTGCAAAGTAAGTACCTGCTTCACACCCCTGCTGGGCTAAAGGATGGGGGTCATTGACTTAGTCTTAGGGAGAGCTCCATATTGTGAGGATATTGGAGGGAAGAGTCTGGGAAGACCTGGCCTGGGAGGAGAGTCTCTTACGCTGAGTCTTGCTGGAAAACGAGCACAAACCTAAAGTCTCTGCAATTAACGCCTGCAGCCCTGTGGGTTTGGGACTCGCGATGCAAACCAATTTTTGCTAGCGTCATATGCTGGATCAAGGAGAAGGGTGTGTACTTAATGGCAACTGGCCTCTTAGCCTGGGTTGAGAGGTATTGCCTTGTTTTTTATTAGCGGATAGCCAAAAGAGAGGGGCAGGTCCCATTCTCTATGTTGAAAGTACAAGCTCTTCATTACGGTGTTACTGCTCACATAGCAAAGATGCACTATAGTTAAAAAACACTGATTTGGACTCTGCCATTCAAACCTTCTTGGGACAGCGCACACCAATGCACAGAAACCAGCTGTTTGCTGAAGGTTAACTGCTTTTTGCAAGGATGAAGGATTGGCTTTGGTTTTGTAAGTCTTGCCACACAGTGGGTGTGTTAGAGCTAAACGTTGATGAACGAGTTCTATGGTCTGTGAGGAGCTGAAAGCAGATTTAGGAAAGCGGTTTCTATATAGTACAACAAATCAGGTTATATTTTCCTTCATTTAATTCATTGTAACTGCTTCATCACTTAAGTGAATTGCTGGTTATGCAGACATCCTTTAACTGGAATTAAACTGTTTCCTCTCAAGATAAAAGATTTGAATCGAAGAACTGCAAATATTTTAAACTTATCCCTTGACTTTTGAAATTTCAAACTAGTTTGCACTCTATATTTTGCCCTCTTTCAGTATAATTTCTTTTTAACATTTTTTACTAGCATTAGAGATTTAGTACAATATCAGAAATCTGCATTTGCACTCATTTCAGTTTGATGGAGTCAAGAGATGTTTTATGAATTGAAACAACTGCTTCACCTCCTGGTCAGGAAAGGCCACTCGTTGACATTAGGTTCATCACCATAACACCACCGCCCTTCTATTGCCTTATAAACTGAGTTTGTTGATATACTTCTGTGTGCGTATAAATAGGTGTGTGTGTGTCTGTGGTCTGCTTTATATGTATATGATCTGCAATAACGACTTGCTACCAATGCACTAGAAAAAGTGGTTGCTTGATGCAGCAGTTCTCACATCAATGGAAAAAATGTTAAACTAATGCAGAGCCCCAAGCTGAGTCAGAAAATTGGGGCGATTGTTGCTTTTCTTTGCAGAGGTGTAAAATGAGTTGTAATTCTGGCACTGGGAAGAGAGAAGTTCCTGTGGTGAATAGCCAGGACAGGAGAGGAGAAAAGAAAAAGATAGGCTTGGATGAGTTACACTTGTATTTCATTTTTAGTATGTAAGGGAAGAGCAAAGTGGGTGGACTCACATGCAAAGTGCCCAGGGATGTGACCAGGCTGGATCTATGTTGGAAAACCACAGTGGGCTGGAAAAACTCCTGACTTAATTCATTGTAACTCACATTAATACAGGACCCAACATTTTGCATGGACAGGAATGCATTGTATTCTGCATTGGCTGCTTACTGTTGACTTGACATTGCCTTAACCACACACTTCCTTGGCTGGGATTGATGGGTAATGGCAGCGTGGCTGTTGGCGATGTGGGGGTATGCGGGCTTATGCCTGCACTCCCTAGAGCCATCGCTGAGCCAGACTTCTTGTGGCTGGGAGCTCTTCTCTGGACGGGAGAGATGCCTGTGATCATCCACAAAGCATTTTAGCACAGCAGTGACTTCACTTTCTCTGCTGGGGAATGAAAACTTTTGGGGAAATGGCTTATCCATCAGCCCCACAGAAAAAGGGGCTTTCTCTTCCATTTAGTCCCTGTGCTGCTTTTGGGGATGCCTCCAGCACAAGGGAGGTGCTGCGAGAAAAGTGCGCCTTTGCCATAGCTGCTGCCTGTTGGAGCTGTTGAGTATGCTCCTATGGGGGAGGAATCTGTCATGGGTCAGTATTTGGGGTTCCAGGTTGCTTTTAAACATTATAAAATACCAGAGAATAGGTTCCTCTCTGTGCAGTAAGGAAATGTCTCTCCTCATCCCGCTTGACCTCTAGCCAGCAGAGGAGGTTTGGATGCAATCAGCGCTGCTCATCCTCCCTGTAAGTCGTGAGCCTTCAGCTGTGCTGCCTTTAGTGCCCTCTCATGTGCATTGGGTTTTTTTCTTCTCTTGAAACAATGCACCAGAAACCACTAAAAAATGTAGAATTTTTAGCAACTTCCTCAGCTGCGTAGAGTAGCTCTGCTGTGCAACGCAGGAGTTAAAGTTTTGTGGTGGTGTGACTTCAGGGAGCTGTTTTCTCTTTTCCCCACATATGTGAGAAGTCCTTTGCAGCGTAGCTTGTGCCACCCATAACTTTTGGAAGTATCAGTTAACTAAGGATGGTGTAATTGGGTTTGTCCCCAATTTAATGAAACTTGCTATCACTAAGAGATTAAAAAAGATATCATCAGTCAGGTCTCCCAAATAAAATAGTGGGGCTTTATCATAAGCCATGGGTTTTGGGCTTGTGTTTATCTGCTTTCTAGTTTGCATCTCTTGGTTTTGTGGGGGTCATGTTCTCTGCATCCCTCTGATGCTCGAGAACAGCAACTACTTTAAAGAAATAAAAGCAAACACAGCTGCCTGATGCTCAGATGTCGGGAGCTGAGAGACGGAGCATCTCCATCTGCCCCAGGAGTGTCTGTTCCCGTGTGAACCAGTAGACAATGTTCCTCCTTTGCTGGATTTGCTTCCTTCTCTGCTCTCCTCTCGACATGGCCACAGTCTAGGCATGGCTCTATGTGATCCTTAGTTGTGTAGTACGCAGCTTACAGAAATACTGCCCTGTCTTCGGAGGTCACTGGGATTTAAGTCTTGAAAACCAGCACCCTGCATAGTGTCATTTGGCCCTCAAATGCTCAGCTCAGTGAATGGTGCTAAAATCCTTCCAAAGGGACTTTATTAAAAAGTAGCTCACCCTCTCCCTGGAGCATGTCCAACAAACCAGGGCAGAACTCCTTGTTAGTCTTTGTGCCTAAAACATGGTTGGGTATTGCGGCAACCCTCTTGAGAGGCAGGGGATAAAGTATGCGGGATGATTTCTTGCGTTATCCCTAACATCGTGCAGACTCTGCACCCTGTCCCCTCCCTGGGGGACCCGACGAGGACAGCACTGGGGCTGGGGACAGACCTGTGTGCGCTGTGCCCCTGCCAGCTGCTGCGGCATGTGGTAACAGCGGTGTGTATATGGTGGTGATGCTGCCCGACAGTCTGGATATACCGCCAGGCATGGCAAATACTGATAGCTTTTTAATTAAATTATTGGAATTTAATTATTCATTATAATTTTGATAATATATAAAAATAGATTTATTTGTATATCACATGTATAAAATAAATATAAAACAAAGTTATAAATTAAAAAGAAAAACCAACTGTTAGCCAGTCGTTAGCCCTGGCAGTCCTCGGCCTTTGTTGCTGGAGGGCTGGCGAGGGAGATCCTGCTTTCCTGGGGCCGGGGCGGCCATCCTCTCTCTGACCACCCTTGCTGGAGCAGCGCCCAGCAGTCTCACGCAGTTCCTGGCTTCAAGCCCTGCCAGTGTTTGGGCGCAGGCAAAACCTGTGACGGCGGTGGTTAGCTCGGTGAGACGCACCGAGCCTATCCTGGCCCTTTGTTTATCCAGTGCCTGGCTCCATTTTTCCCAGGAGAAGTGATCATCTTCTGGAAACATATTCCTGGTCTGCTGTACCAGGAGCATAAAACCCCCTTTCTAAGCCTGTGCTACTCCATCTGCATGTGAGGTGGCCTTTCCTGTGCATGGAACGGGCTCCCCTGGAGGCATTCCTAGCTAATCTTGTTTCTTAATAGGGGAAACAGGAGATAAAGCATCGTGGCTGGCTGGCTATGTGGTAGCGCCTGTTTGCTGTGCCTCCTGGCAAGGTGAAATTGCGTAATGCATTTAACCTTGTTCAGCTGAATTCCTTATCAAATCAATATCTCCGCTGCTTTTAGATTTTCTTAGTAGCTTCTGCACTAAGTTCAGCACAAATGAAAGATGATTTCTTCTGTGCAAACACGTAGTTTCCTACCCTGGAATGGGAGCTTCAAAGGCTACTTAAAAATTCCCTTGTTAGTCAGAGTTGCTGTCACAAACTGGGAACTTACTGTTTCTTAGACATGGTGCTTTCTTTCACTTTACTTTAAGTATCGTGAAAAGAAAATGTAATGTGGGGAAAAGTGGATTGATCATCTTCCAGACACTTAAAAAAAGAGCAACAAACGCAACTACAACTTCATTGTTTCCTTACAAAAGTAGAAAGCATCTAGCAACCGTGTACATCAAAACTACGTGATGGACATGCTTAAAACCAAAATCTCCTCATTGTATAGGAGTCAAATCTGAATGCAGACTTCTACAGCACGATAAACATTTAATGAAGAAATAGGCAAAGCAGGAAAAAAAAACAACAAACCAAACCCACACCCAGGAGACCTGATGCACTGAATTCCTTCAATCAATTGAAACGCTTTGGTACAGTTAAACCTGGACAATGAGATTAAAGCACAATCGAAATAGCTGCAAGTCATCGGGTGTCACGTTCAGCCTCCAGTAATTTGTCTTAAAGGACGGTGGCTTTCAAAATAGCCTGCTGGATGCCTGGCAGCGTACATTAGGTGCTGGTAATTAATTGGCTGCTGAACTGATCTCTTCCAGTAAAGCAGAAGGGAAAACCCAGGGCTAGATGGTAAGGAGGTACGAGAGACTTGCAGAGGCAGAGATGAAGAGCTGGTTGGTCGTGCAGGGCAGCCTGTGTGCAGCTCCCCCTGGGCCCCCCCAAAATAACACCTGCGTGCTGACTGCTGGCCTGGCAATGCAGAGAGGGCTTGCAAAGGGGTTTGGGAGTCCATAGGGATATTTAGCTGCCCTTCCAGCTCTCTGGTAGGAAGAGAGGTCGTTCATCCAGGTGCTGGTTACAGCTTCAAAGCTGGGCATGCGTTCTTCCTTATCCTTGCAAGGAGCAGTTTAAAAATACTAAATGTTTAAACACTGCAGCTGTTTTGCCTTGGATGGACTGTTACTTTTTCTCTAATGGCTTTTAGGTTGTAGAGTTCATTTGTCCTGAGTGCCATGCTTGGCAACTGACGACAAACCAGATTATTTGCAGTACTTGTTTAGCCATCCCTTGATTGCTTTCGCTTTGTCATATGAACCACCTCCTGCTTAAGTGTGTACTTTATTCTTTAATTTATTTGGAGGTTTATAATGCGTGTGGGTTTTATTTTCATTGCACAAAACCAACAGAGCTTCAGAGTAGTGATGTTTTGAACTTACTTCTTGCATTTTGTAGCTTAAGGGAAACCTGAGGCAGTTGTTTCTGGTGAGTTTCGAAATATACTGTAATACAAATAGTCAGTGGAGCCAAAAGCCGCCTTAATGATCTGTGACATTTTCAATTCACTTCTAAGTCACAATTTTGGCAGATGAAGAAAACAAACTTGTCCTCCTCTTGCACGTTCTTAAGACAGGTGTCGTGTTAAAGAGAAGACTATCCTTATTCATAACCACTTTGAATATTTTGGACTTCCCGAACTTTTTGCTGGCTGATTCGAATTCCTTGAGAGCCAGAGGGAACGGTTTGAATTGCTTTTATTTGGTCAAAGATTAGTTGAAAACAACTTGAGCTTGTGTCCAAGTGTTTTAACCGAGTGAGTTTCCTGCAGCAAGGTAATTGAGGGGAGTGTCGTGTATTTAGGTGGTGTTTTAGGTGTCTGAGCTGGAGGGGATAGAGAGTAGGGCTTGTAAACCTCGTGTAGAGACAGCTCCACTAACATAGAGCCTGTGGGAACTGAGCAGTGCCAGGCGGTGTTCGTAGAGCAACAAAAGGCAAATGTAAATGTGCATGTGCAGAAACTGACTTTTTGCTTCTAAATTTTGATCTGGGCTGCCGCAGGGCAGCTTTTTGGTGAAGACGTCTGCGGCAGCCAGTATGCCATTGGCCATGCTGGGGAAGCAGGAACAGGAATGCTTTTTGGCCTGGGGTGAAAGGTCTGCCGTCTCCTGGGAGCGGTGGCTGATGGCTTGGGGGGGATCTTGGTGTCCCGGTTGAGCTCGAGAGCCTCGGGATTTGTGCTTGTTAATGGGAAGGGGTTTGGTGATGTATTTCCAATAGGAGAACCACGAATGTCAGTGCAGGGGTTTTCTCCTTCTCTGGAATAACTTACCTGACTTTAGCTGCTGTGTTCGACAGAGATGAGTTCAGGCAGGAGCGAGTGTGGAAAAATGCTACGAAACCAGCCTGGGCTTTTCAGCGAAAGGAGACCAAAAAAGAGCGAGGTCTGTCTTCGCTAGCGAAGCAAAAGCTGAGCACGGAGATGGTTACTTTCCTGTGTATTTATGGAAAATGAGCACCCGAGAGTGGGGAGAGACGTTTCAGCTGCAAGACAAGATTTAGCAGATGACAGATGGATCAAAACCAGAAGCGAGCCTGGGCTGGGAGTTAAAGATAGTTTCTAACTAGCAGAAGAGGAGGAGCGTGGCTGAACAGTGAATTACATCAGAGTGAGAGCTTGGTCAGCCTGCGTAAGGCATTGGGTGACGTTGCCGGACGCTGTCGGGACGATGTCGCTCAGTCCCACATTTCTGTGCCGCCCCTGAGCTCCAACTGCGCCTGGTCGCAGGGCGATGCTGCTGCGCCGGGGAGCGCAGGCATGTTTGCTCGGGAGCTTGCCAAACAAATGAGCAGAAGTAACACATGCAGATCAGCGAAACGCTTGATGAAAATCTGAGAATGAGCTTAAAGCTAATGCGGTGAGGTGGAGAAGGAAATCCTGCCCACTCTGCCTGCAGCGAGTAGGGCAGTCTAAAGGGGGATGTATCTGCCAAAGCAGCTCTTGATTTTGGCCAGTGCAACCATTTAATTAAAGTAGCACTGAAAAGGAAGCCGGAAACCTCAAGAAACAGGTTTTTAATCACTTGGACTTTGGTAGACAACCTTTATGCAAATCGTGCCTCCAGCATCGCTGCCGATTGCATGGGTGTGTGTTCCTGTCCCCACGGACAGACAGGGCGCAGGCAAAAACCCCGCGGGCTGCTGGCGTGTGTCACCTTGGTGTCTGCGTTTGGCCTTCAGCTTTCGGAGGGGCATTGCATCGCATCACTTCGCTTCCATGCATGTGGGGCCCTCAGAGGCTTCACAGTGGTGTGTGCCTCCTCGGGGTGCTGCGGAATGCACTCCAATGTGGCACAAATGTGGGCAGCACACATGGGGAGGAGAAATCCCGTCCGTCAGTGTATTTGATGTGGGGATTTTGCTGATGGAATATGAATGTGGGGTCCCCAAAGTACCGCTGTCAAAGTGATTTTCTGCTTTTCGAGGCCCACCTGCGAGTCTCCCTGGAGCTCAGGGGGTCCAGGCTGGGTCCCGCTCGCTCTGGAGGAGGCATCGCACCCAGGCAGGGGATGCTCGGTGCTAGGGGAGGTTCCCGCAGTTTTGCTATGTTCTCAAAGGTTTCTGAGCACAGAGGCTCTTCTGAAAACACCTTCGGTTTAAGG
>NW_009618309.1:0-18295 GCF_000690535.1 Cariama cristata | reverse complement strand
GGGGGGCAAGATTTGAAAGAGATGCTTGAGTTCTTATATACTAAACAGAAGTATTTTGCAACCACACAGTATCATGGGGCAGACGTAGCCACAAGAAAAGAGGACTGTGTGAATACTTCAACAAGTTTCTAAAGAAAGATGCTTTGGATGCTATAGATGAACCCTTCTGAAGATCTGCATTTAAAGAAGCCTCCTGTGTTCTCCCAAAGGCTGTAACATGTACTCATAAGAAGTTTGGTGGCTTTCTAGATTTAGCTCTGGACTACTGCCAGAAATCATGCTGCTAGATGAACAGATCAGTACGACATAGTTTTGAGGTCAAATATTTTCTGAAATGCTAGCTTTAAAAGTGAGTATTTTCTACACTGTTCTAAGTCATAAAACAGTTTTCACATTTGCGTAGAAATGAAAACTTCATCTAGACATTAGTAAATATTCCCTGGCTACAGGATACCGAGACTTCAAAAAAAATAATTAACCTGTGATTTCAGCTTTTTTTTTTTTTTTTTCTTCAATTTCCCTACTTGAATTATGTCATTTTGATGGCTTATCTAGTCTGGTTCATCAGAGAGGACCAACATAAGACTTCCAAATCACACTAACCTCTCAATTTATGGCAGCAGAGTTGAAAAAACTTTTGAAAACTTTAAAAAAGCATGCAGAGCTAACTTTCAATACTCACAGTAACATACTGGCTGTAAAACCAGATGAAAAAAACTCGCAGAGATTTTGGTTACTGACCTATTGGTCCTGCACCAATAATCAGAACAATAAAAATTTCTCCCTGCTTTTCAGAAAAACAGCATTGTAAAGAGGTGCTTCACTTTTTCTCCAGAGGAAAGGGGATAGTGGGGGTGGAACAAAGGGGGAGTGTTTGCATCTGAACTATTCAAAAAGACAGACAGACACACGCAACATTTACGACAGTTGGTCAATGCGAGGAAAAGAACTTGTAGAAAAATAAAGAAAACGGAACACAAAATATTCTTTTCTTTCAAGTAAGATGAGAGCTATACAGTCATATAAATTAGGGTATTGTACACACAGATTTAAGAAGTGATATAAAAAAAATATACTAACCAATGAAGGTCATTTTTTGTGAGATAAAATTGCCCACGTGCAGTAGTATTTTATCTACGAAACCCTGCCACCATCTATTAAAAACAGTAATTTGATACATGTACAAACAAATCTATTTTTATGCAGTTAATGCTGAGTTCATCCTGCACTGTTCTTGAAGCTTCACTTACTTTCTGTTTCATTTCGTTTGATCATGCCTTGGCATTCAGCTAAAATAGTCTCTTTAAAAGATGTCACCAGGGCATTGACGCAGCACTCCATTAGCTGAAATATATTAAACACAGAATTAGCTCATTTAGCCATCTGAACACCGAAGTCTGATCTGTCTCAAGTTTGCCATGACACAAAATCTAGCCTGTTCTCAACAACTATGCTCTATAAAATAATTAATGCATTCACTGATTCATCAAAGTATGTGTAAGCTTGAATAAACTCTATACAGGAAACCATATTTCTTCAAAATGTGTAGGTTAGTTGAGTGTAGTAAACTCTCTTCCAAACCAGTAATGAGCTTAATATTTCTGTCGCCTCTTTTCTCTCAAGGGAGCCACCACTTTTGGAACACCGACTACCCTACTTAGTTTCCAAGTATACATCCAAGAGCTAAGAATAGTTCTCATTCCAGCATACCCTATTTGGACCAGGCTGGTTGGCTTGAACAAGACATTATGCTTAGATCTAGAACAGAAACTGCTCCTACGTGTCAGGATCATCTCTCTCTTGTCAACCTCTTTATACCGGTTACAATTTATAGCTGTGCAAAATGAATGATTTACAACTTAACAAAAGACATAAAATACATTTTGATCCACTGCACAAAAATTCAGATTTAAAGGGTATTTATTTAAAACAACCTGTTTCCTGAATGAATTTCGACACAGACAATGATGAACTATTCACTGCAGTCAAATCTTCCTCCAGAATCTAAACTGTGTAAAATATTGCTCAAGACGGGGAAGGGCAAGTAAAAAAAAAGAAAAAACATCCTTTATATTAAATGGCCATATTTCAGCCTAAGAGGAAATCTAGAATAGTTTTAACGAAATTTTGTTTGTTCCTTTTGATTGCAATGAACAATAACTCTTTCAGGTATTCTAAATGAGCACTGAGAAACCCTTTACCTAATAGATTAGCCAGCTTATTTTCAAACATCATTCTCATCCACTGTTAAGCACAGGAGAAAAAGGAAAAATCATATCTGACTCAAAATGAAAGAATAAAAATCAACTTGAAAAAAACCCTGTCCTTCAGTCTGAACTTTTCATCTACATTTGCTATTAAAACATTTGTAGAAATTGTAAATTGCCAGATTGGAAACTAACACAGATTTTTGCAAGAAAAAAAATATAATACATGATTTAAAAAAACATAAACCCAACAGTTTCATATCAATCTACTGCTAACAAATAATACTGTAGCACACACAAAAATAAAAATTGCTATGTAGTAATACTATATAAATATAAAATACATCAGTTTTTCTACACATTATACTCACTGCTTCTACAGAGTTACATTCACGCCTTGTTTCTAAATATCGTAGCGCTCTTTTCTCTTCTTCTTTTAGTTTAGCATCTGCCTGTGCAAAAGTAGAACAGCAATCATTTTAAGTATTAATACTTTCAGAACATAATTACAACAGAATTTTTACTTACATATTTCATATAATTCTGTACACCATTTTGTTGTAAATAAGAAGGAGCTTGTGTTCTATAAAATCTCTCTGTTGAATCCAAATATGCCTTTTCAAAGTTATCCCGATATATCTGAAGTTTATCTTCAGGATTCGAACAAAGGTTAACTGCAAAGAGAAAGTCCAAATTTGCTCTTAAGTCTTGGAAACTTACATGGCTAATAAGAAGCAAAACTCTCTCATTAAAATGAGTCTTGTATTAAAAGGTTGCATTGAACAATTTGAAGTATCCTATAAATACACTCTGATCCCTAAAAGTAACCAAAATTGTCCAGTCCTTGCTCCAATAACGCTTAGATTAACTGTAGGGAACTGGAAAGAACTGCATACTTATCTCCAGCATTTCAGACATTCAAACATGGTAACCAGAAACACACATACAACTGCAAAATTGGAAAAAAATTAAAATAAAAAAAGCTCAGCATAATGCTTAATAAAGTGAAAACTTCTCCATCTGACTGAGCAAACAGCTTTTCTTACACACTGCTCTTAGAATCTCAATGTCTCCATTTTAGACTCTTTTTTTTGCATTGTTTTTTTCTGTTTTGCAAGAATGGAGACAGTGAGCTTACTGCAGTGCTTTGCACTATTTGGAAAAAAGTTTCTCTAAACTGTTAAAGAGAAATAAACACATAAATGAAGCCCTGAAATGGAACATGGTTTAAAAAAATTTAGCACTGGACATCTATAAAGCCATCTGAGAGACTATTGGCCACAAGTTTAATTCAACAGGCTGCAAAGCTTTGAAGAAGCAGCAGGCAATGGTAAAATGTCATAGAAGTTTCAAATACACAGATCTGTTTTGCAAAGAAGAAAAAGATCAAGAGTCTTAGATGCAGCCTGTTTAGCACTTCTTCTTCCGACTGTCTGAAGAATACGGTACTGTCTGAACAGTATGAAAAGGAGCATGGACAGAAAGTTGTATCTGCAACCCTAAAAGGTCAAAAAGTAGTTTGCTATTTGAAAACACTGAGTTTGCAGTAACTGATGCATAGCTAAACTACTTAGAAGTTCAAGATTTTAAACAGAATTTAATTTGTATCAACAACAACAACAAAATCAATACAAAATGCTGAGATAATTATTCCAACCCTATCACCACAATTGTCAACTCTGTACGATGAAAATTCATTTACTAAAGTGAGAAGGCAACAGAGATCGGTCTGTGCAAGACATACCATATGATTCTCGAACTCCAATAACGAGCTGAGAGTCAAAAGCTTCTCCTAGTCTTTCAGCATGAACTAGCTTCATTGCACTGTCCTGAAGTCTGTTTTTTATATTTGAAAATATGGATTCATTCCACGTATCGAGCATGAGCTGTGTATCAAGAAGAAAAAAAAATAATCCTGTCAGAAAGGTACATGCAGACCTACATTTGTGCAAAAGAAACACAAGAGATTAGAAACAGAAATCAAGCAATCTATAATGTAATTTTCAGGTTATATACAGCAGTTCAACTACCTTGATCTTGCTCTGAATTTGTTATAGAAGTAATATTCAGCTTATATTCTAAACTTACTTTATGTGACTGGACAGCTAGGGGAATCAGTATTTGATTCACATATTAATTCCATAATTCTGTATTATTTTTACAGTTCTCAGTCAACTTACTTTTTCAGCAATGCAATGTGTCAGGAGTTGCAATATTAGGGGGTACTTCTGAGCCAAACACCCAAACATAGTTCACTATTTGGCAGGCTCAGTCTTAAACAAACCCAAAAACTCAATTAACAACACAGTTATGTAAAAAAACAGACGACTGATGTTTTTGAATTGCATTGAAAGTTCAATATGCAAGTAATGCATATGTAATTTATAAAAAACTCCAAACCTCATCTAAGCACTGCCAAGTTTTAAAATTAGTTATGGAGGTTCCTAACAAAATCCTCATCACTCAAAGGGTCCCTTCATATTCCACTGTGTGATTTTTTTTTTTTTTTTTTTTTTGGTGATTGCTACTCACACTGCTGCAAATGTATTGCATTACACCTGATCACCAGACCCAATGTGCTGCAGCTGCGCAACACAGAAAGCTCCTGGCCAGCCCAAGCCATACTTATGGTCACCTCAGCTCCACCAGCTGTCTAGCAGCTAAATGTTTGTTAAAAATCTTAACTTGCTTTAAAATTCAAGTTAATGTGGTCTGTTGTGTTTTTTTTTTTTTTGCCCTTAGACCTTGGATCTGCCTCTTCCTACGTGCCACTGAATATCTAATGAAATTATGCCAAAGTTTAAAAGATAATTTTTGTTTTTTCTATGCAACTCATGCCATTTCACTGCTTTAGAAGAAAGCTCAAACTTACAGTACCTTCAAACTTGACAGTAACTGCTATGAATGTAATTTAAACATGCCAATTGTCAGTCTACACTGGCAGTGGAAGGCAGGTTGGAATCATAAAATTTAACAGTTCAAATTTGACCTTATGATTGTGAATAAGCTCACTAAAAATGAGCTTAGAACAACTTGACACAGTTGTACGGCAAAGTTAACAGTAAAGATTAGATCGTCTTGTTCCATTTTTGCTTTGAAAGCTTTAGCTTTTAACACAGCAAGCACCTAATAAAAGTCAGACGTCCTTTCAAGGGAGATAAGTTCACCATCCTTTATTCTTAACCTCTCCGTAACTGTATCTCAATTTCGGCTACATTTCCATTTCTGACAATGAAGTCATATGTGTTGGAAGGGAATTATTGTTCAAAACACTGCAACATTCTTAGAAGCAAAGCTTTATTTGACTACACTTCTTCAATTACTTTTTTCACTATTTTAACATTACCAATATGCGTATTATGGTTGCGCTGTACAATTACAGAATTGCTCTACAAGAGCTGAAATGAGTAAAAACTGGAGAAGAAAACAGTGAGAGAATGTCAAGCAACCTGGCAGGCACATTAAACAGCTTTTGCCACGGTCAAACTCCTTTTAGACATCACGGATAAGGAAGTTCTACAGAGGAATTTGAAGGAAAACACACGTATCATTATGGGTGACTATACGAAAAACTTCTCAAGCATGGGTCTCAAGGAAGTGTTTCCAAAGCGCTTTTTAGAAAACTACAGAGAATGATGCCAGAAACAGGAAGTGACCTTCAGCAGTGAGTATGAAATAATAAGATAGGTTGGAGACTCTGCGATGTCCCAGTCATGAGATAGTCCTAACTGGACTGCATATGAGAGGTAAGACACATCTCCATTAGCTTCAATCCTGAACAAAATCTGAATTGTTAGACACCAGTTCTTTCTCCCAGTTTCACAGAATCACAGAATCGATTTGGTTGGAAGAGACCTCTGGGATCATCGAGTCCAACCTTTGCCCTCAGACCCCCATGTCAACCAGACCATGGCACTAAGGGCCACCTCCAGTCTTTTCTTAAACCCCTCCAGGGATGGTGACTCCACCACCTCCCTGGGCAGCCCATCCCAATGCCTAACGACCCTTTCTGTGAAGAAATGCCTCCTCATTTCTAGCCTGAACTTCCCCTGGTGCAGTTACAGACTATGTCCTCTTGTCCTTCCAGGAGTTCCCTGGGAGAATAGGCCAACCCCCACCTTGCTACCCCCTCCTTTCAGGTCGTTGTAGAGAGCGATCAGGTCTCCCCTCAGCCTCCTCTTCTCCAGGCTAAACACCCCCAGCTCCCTCAGCCGCTCCTCATAAGACTTACCCTCCAGACCCTTCACCAGCTTCTCCTCACTACTTTCTCCACTCCACATTGTTTTTCCTTTCATTTTTTAGTTCTCCTGCCTTCCGCATACAGCAGTTAAGAGTTCAAGTTTGCCTAATAAGATCACATGCTTTCTCCAACAAACAATGAAAACAAAAAAGATAAATGGAGGTGGTGATTCCTCTCTTTGCTGCTGTTCTCTCTTCCTTTTCTTCAGGGGGTGTAGAGGATCAGATGTCAAAATGGGAGGGCGAAGAAAAAAAACCTTGCCCAAAGTAATGCATTTGAACTATTTTGATCTTCCCATCCTGGAGACAGGGGGACAGTTAAAATGATCTTCAGTACCAAATGAAAGATTGCTAAAGAAATTTCATTTCCCCACAGATACTTTCTGCAATGAAAAGGGATAATGAATGATGTTAAACCGAAGGACTTAACATTTTACAACTGATATGCTCCATTTTTCTCATAATAAAAGACTAAAGCAATTTCAAGGACCATTATTCATGGGATTCAGAACACTGGGCACTCCATACTCAAAACCCTAGACTTTCTTTAACTGACACGAAACAGTTAAAAAAAAAAAAATAATCATATTTACGAGATTCTACACATCCCATCTTTTCATTGATATGACTGACAGTTTGGAGGAAAAAGGGGAAATTAGATCAATAGCCATATTTAACTTGAGATGACAGTATTTAACTGGTCATTTATAAAAATGCAGAGATGTGCCCCAGTTAAGATCTTGGCCTAGGCAAATAAACTAGGAGAAGAAAAACTACTCACTTATGTATACAAGGACACTTGCTACTCAACAAGTATAGAAACAGTAAGTGAATTTACAACTGCCTCCCATCCCAGGATTCAAGTCATAATTACAAGAAACAAACAAAAACCCAAACAAACCCAAAGCCCAACAAAGAAGTGCTTTAATCACCTGAACAAAACTGTTAATAGCCAAAGTAAAACTGGAGAAACAGAGTGAAATTATTGTGGAGGGGAAAAAAACAAAGTTGCAGGGTTGTTCTGATCCTCACAGTAAAGCAATGATTGTATTGTTGTATTACATGATTGTTGTGTTACACGATTGGTGCAATTTCATCTTCAGCTACAGAACCTCTTCTGTACTGTTCATTACAGTAGGCAGAACAGTGTGCAACAAAACTCTTAATACCGATCACTTACCTTTCGAACAATGCTGTCTTCTACGCTGGACTTCTTGTTGCTGCCCTGCTTGCCCATTAAAGTAATCTCTAATTGACAAAACGGCTTGGGCAAAATATCACACTGTGTGAAGAACTTGCGCCACTCCACTATATAGGCTTTTAGTAAAGCTGTATCATCTTGATGACTCAGCACTCTCTGGAGGAAGGGTGGAGAACAGGAGGTAACTTACAAACAATTTTCTGCACAAAATACAGACTGACTTTGCATAAACTGAAAATAACTTCCCATATAAAATGCAAATATTCAGATATATCAGAAGAAAGTCTACATATTTAAGTACCATTTAGTTTAGGGCATGGCATATGGACCATTTCTAAAGGGTAAAGAAAGGTAATAGCAAACAAGCAGTCAGTACATTTAAATTTTCCAAATTAACAATTTTTTTTTCTTTTAAGCCATCTGCAAATCAAAAATATCAAAACCTTTGGTCCAAAGGCATGTACTGGTACAACCGTACCTAAAAATAAATACACCTGTAAGGACTATGGTATATTCTATACAGTGAAAAGTTTAATTCAATGGCATCTACCAACCTTTCCTTACACCCAGACAGCTAGTTAGCATGCATATTTTATTAATGCCTGGAAACCCCAACTACACTGTAGAATGGCTGTCATAATGCCTAAAAAGATGCCCTTCAAACAACAGCCAACACAGAACACATCAAAGGCCCTGCTTCAGCATAGCATTTATGCATGTGAGCAAGCACCCTGATGCAACTGAAAAATCAACGTTTATATGCCTGGCTATACAAAAGCCTATACAAGAAACTATTTTTCTTTAAGCAATGGCTTAGTGCTGTAAATCTCTTCACTGAGAAAGATTTTTATAGACTTTTATTTTCTCCTTTCCAAACCTTTGTCATGGGATTTTTTTTGATTTTTTTTTTTAATCTCACAACTACCCCCTCTTTTAAATCCCTTATTACAGAAAACATTTCTTGCTATACATTTTACAAACACAAAAATTTCCTTTGAATCTATGCCTTACATACAGCTTATTTTAAAGCCATCCATGAACATGTCAGCATAGCACTAAAGCTAGACAAAAAGTACTTTTTTTCCAGACAGTAATTTCTTATAGAAAATTTTGCCTCAAGAAGTTTTCAAGGGGAAGAAGATTCCGTAACTACTGTTGGATAAACAAAAATAATGCTGCGTTTTGTTTGCTTTTTTTTTTTTGTTTTTTTTTTTTTTTTTAATATAACACAAAAATCACTGCCCACCACAGTTTCAGGACTGTGAGAAAACAATGAGCCAAGGCAAATGCTCAAGGCTAAGTCTTCTTTTTGTCAATAGATGTTCATGGGGCAATTATGATCTCCAAAACAGCACAGAATTTCAAACAAAAAAGCAATGCATTTTGATCCAATGAAAGTCAGAAATATTTGGTTATTCTTCTAACAATACAAATAGAAGTTAAGAAACGTTAAAAACTTACTGCTTGTGCCTGTTTAATAAAATCAAGGATGTCTTCCTTCAGAGCCTGGTGGATTTTTGCTGGACCTTTATCATCCCACAAGCAAACTGCATGTACATCTCTAGAAAACAATTTATCCAGCTTTTAGTAACAGCTACTAAAAGTTAAATGCTGTAATGTATGAGGCTTAAACAGTCATAGTTTAAGTACATCTAAGAAATTAATACATTTTTTATGTATCATTCTCAAACAATACATGGTTAGATCTCAGTGGCACATGCAAGAAAACACGTTTGGAAAAGAGACTGAACCTGTAAGAAAGTCTTGGAAGCAAGTAACAGCAACCTAACTATGAAAAGGCTACGGTCAAGAAGGAGATGCAGAAGCCAATTCTGCTTTCAGTATCTATTCAATAATCCTTATTGCATTAAGGACAATTTTTAAAGCTTCTCTTTAACAAAGACAGAAATCACTTGCCAGTAGAAGCATTACTACTCAGCCCATATTATTCTAAAATACTGTGATTAACATGCAGCCTTCACTCACAGTTTCACAATCCAAGCACTACAACATCCTCATGCTACAAAGGAAAGAGACCTTCCTTGTGAGAAATTTGAGCTTAGGGGCATGAGGTAATTTAAAAGACATTTTACCCAGTTTAGTAAGATAACTTAAACACTTCATGACAGTGGCAGCATTTTAAAGTGGAACCCTACTGTAGAAAAGCTACCAAACAGCATTGTAAAGCAAAATTCTATTAATGAGTTTTAATCAACATTCAAATAAATTCCTGTTTCTCCTAGCTGACAGCCCAGCAAGTGTAACTTAATTCCTATTTTCTTTCCATACTAAAGACTAAATAAAGCAAGTTACACTCCTAACCATACGTCATACCTAATGTGGCCTAGCAAGCCTTTTTTTGACTCAGTACCTTCCTCTGGTTCTTCTTCCTCCTTTCAATACGGCAGCTACATCTTTGCAGGAAAGCAACTACATAATGTAAAGGTATGATTTTGTTCCTATTAAATCAATACAGTTCTTTCAATACAAAAGCATCTTTTTTAGTTTAACTGAAAAGACAAAACTTACAAGATAAAAAGTTCCTTTGACACAGATCAAAGGTGCTGGCCCAGGATTTACAGAGGTCTGCCTAACTTGTGAGACTTACGCAACTTCCACATGCAGAAAAGGTGTTACTGTATTTAAAATGCCTCTTAAAATTCCAGACAGCAGTGAAAAAAGCAATACTGGATAATTGTACTCTTAAGGGCAGGTAAGAGACACGTATAGATTTTGAAACTTTATTAAAAAGCTTAACAAAAAACACTGTCCAAAAATATAAACCTAAAAGAGTGGGATCCTTTCCTTCAATATCCTTAATTTAGCCACAAAGTTACTTAAGTTCTATTCAATAATTCAGCTACAAGAAAAATACTAAACGGAAAATTTCAAAACCAATGGAGGATTATTGAACTAGTTATTAAAAATGAAAGCAATGACTCAGAACTGAATTTGTACCTTAACTATACCACGTTTCTGGCAACTACTATAGCCGCGATATCATAAGATATTTAAACTCATTACATGATAAACTACGTCTCCTTTCGGTTGGCAGAAAAGTTGGACAGGTGCAGTAAGATGGGTGTAAAAAGAATCGCTCCACCGTCCTCATCAAAAAAAGCAATAAAGATACAAACTGCAACAAGGCGGCATTTACATAAAACACTTCTGTGACAGATTTTAAAAAGCAGAAGGAGAGACTGCAGATTTAAGCTACAACTGTATTTGAGGGAAAATAACTATGTTGAGACAAAGATTATTTTAGATATACTTTCGATACATATGTTCTAACTCACTTCCATACTGTGTTGGCAAAGGTCACACGATGTATTTTAAGAAAAAAATCACCACCTAACAGGAAGCAACTTCTGGCTTTTGGGAAGGAGGAAAATGGTAGGGTTTTTAGAAAGTATAATAATGCAAACACTGTCTGAAAAATATTGTATATATTATTCTTAGGGTATAAAACTATTCAAATTATACTAGCTAAACTGCATTACCCCGTTACTTCAGTAGCCTTCTTACGGTATTTTAGAAGAAAGCCATTCAAATCGGAATAATGTCACACTGCCTTTAAATGAACTTACTGCCAAAGCAGTAAACAACATTTTCTCTCTAATTCTAACAAAAGCTTTGTGGGCAGGTACCAAACTTGTTTACTATGACCAGCTGAAGTCAAAAGCTCTGCTGTTCTTTCTCCATCCTATTTGCAAAGATCTGAATCTCAGCAAAATTCTACTTTTGCACATTTACAGTGATGAAGGCACACTTACCACTTCATAAAACTTAAACTAATACTGTTGTTCTGTGTGTTCCCACATAGTCCTTGTCATACGTGACTTCTGGATCAGAAGTAGTACTGTAACTGTATTCCCATTATGCAGAAGGATATAAGATACTAAAAAAACTACTTACGAAAACAGATCAAACCATTGCTGTTTTGTGACAGACTCCTGACGAAGAAGTTTCAGAACGATAGGGCGCATGAAATCCCATTTGTCTTCAAACTGAAGCGAACCTTTATTCTAAATGGAACAACAAAAAATATTGTTAATAAAAGAGTTTCTTATTTAAAGTTATCTTTAAGGATTGTGGTTTCTATGGTTAATGTAAAAATACCTTCTTCTCAGAGGTGTCTCTCATAAGCTAGCATTGGAGCTACAACACCATAGCTGAACACTTTTCACAGTAATTACTATTTTTAAAATTGACAGAGCTATTATTTGTTTCTTAGAGAAGTAGATTGCGAACTTCTTCCTTTATGCACTGTTCTAGCAACAAGCTCTAGCAAGCGTTCTTCACCTGTTAATGGAGTTATACACGGACATACAAACGATACTCGGTCAGCTTCGTTGCCACAGCCCAGATACATGCAATGAAAGCCATGAGGCAGAGTTGCAAACTTGTCTTGAATAAATTGCCATTACCAAAATGGTAGCCAGGAATCAGGAGTAATACCTGTGGATACTGCCACGTACCTTTTTTCTCCACTGTGCATTTGGAATCGGCAGCAAAGAGGGAGGAAGGAAGCAGAGTAACGTAGGAGCTGTTGTATCACAGACTCCCTTCCTGTGGGTTAACTGGCCATAGGCAGTTTGACGGCCAAGACTACGGTTGGTGCAGATAAAAATTGTTCACACCATGTTGACACAATCTAATCCAAGGTGAATTTTTTCAAACTTTCAAAACACATTACGAGGAAAGCTAAAGAAATGAAGTGCTCCCATATCATTCTGATTATTCTGAAAAATCTCACTGTAGTATACAGGCTGACTTCCATTATTTAAAAAAACAAAACCAAACCTTTCAGAGAAAAACAACAGTTCTATTACATATCTTGTAATCCTATTTGGTTACAGCTCCACATTTTAAAAAGAAAAACCTGCAATTAAAAGAAATGTTGATTGAGACTTCTGTGGCAAAAAGGCTACTGGTCAAGTTATGCGCAGTGTTACGTTCCAATGCACTGCTTACTCTTGAACAGATCATTGTCTTGGCTGGTAATAGTACATTTGACACAATTCCCTTCAAATATAGCAAATCATAGAGTCTAACTACTTGAAGTGCTGACAAGGGCACTATTCTGCCACTAACATCTCTCCAGATAAACAAGCACAGGCATCACACCACATTCTCTCAACTATCTCCTTCTGATTCATTTCTGCATGGAAATTTACAATTAAATCTGTTATTTAATATTCAGAACAAGCACAGTTTGGAAACTGTATCCCCTGCTGCTCTTAAAGTGCAAAGATGTCTCATCTTCAAGTTGTAAAGATGCAACAGGCATCACAGTAACTATTTTTACAGCAACAGCACCTGGAGGCCTCACCGCATTATCAAACAATAGCGGTAGGTACTGAATCTGGGTCTTGATAAAGCTTAGAAGTCTTTCAACATGAACAAAAACCAACCAAACAAAAAACCCAGAAATTGTTTTCCAATTTAGAGAGACAGTTTTGCCTGTTCTCTTCCATTGTAAAAAAAAAAAAAAAAAAAAAAAAAATTGAATGCATAATCTTTGAAAGCAATCAACTACATGCTTCCCCTACATAGATCTGGCTCTACAATTATTCCCTAAATTTTGATGAGTTGCCCTAATCTTTCCCATTCCTGTGAAAATGCTTAGTTTCTTCTTCCAGATATTTCTGTTTCCAGTCCCTCTTCGCAGGATAATGAACTTGAAAGACCAGCCACTGAACAGTTAGAAGTTCCAGAAAATGCATTATAAAATAAGTAAAACCAGCTTCCTCTGAGTTTTCCTTTGGAGTGAAACTTCAGCCTAGAGCTCCTAAGTTTTCTGGAAGAGGTAAAAAGTCTGTTCTGCAATTCTGGAGAAATGCAATTCAGTCCTCTGCTGAAAAGAGCTGAAGATAAAAACTGAATGCTCTCTCTCTGTGAATAACACTAGTTTCACAGTAAAACATGGGGGGAGAGGGAAGTGCAAATATTAGTGTTTATACAATTTAGATTGTGATTCCCTAGTTCATGCTAAGAAGCACACATAAAACTCTCCATTTCGGTTGTAAAAACCACACGCCCACTTATAACAAACGCTTACCTACTTAAAAAGAACTCCCCAAATAAAGCTTGGCAGAAAATGCCGTTAGGGAAGTTTAGAACTTTGTTTGCTATACATAGAAATTTTTTTTTTTTTTTTACACTTCCTCCTTTATTCTTAAATTAAGCAGAAGAGGAAATAAAAGTAATGGATTAAAAATCCCACTCAACTATTCTTTAATTTCAAGAAACAGTTCAACATCTTATAGATAGATTCAGGCTCCCATGACCCTTAATCTTATGCTCTTGTACTGAAATTACAAGAAGAAAGGGTGCATAACACCGCCTACTGTGTGTCATTCACATTCGCTAATTCTACCCCTATCAGTCCATGAGAAAACCAAATTTTATAGTAGAAGAGGAGGTCAAACAGTGGTAATTCTTAGTTGTTACCAAAGTCACACATCCACCAGCGACCCAGACAACCCAAGGAACCCATTTCCCACTTTGCTGAGCCACCCACAAACCTCTGCAACTTCTGAGTGATGTTTCCTGGGTAACTTTTCTTTCTCAGCTCATTGCCTCAAACTACCGTTCCAAGGGAAGGCAAGCAGGAAGGTACGTCACAGCTTTGACAAAATAAAATTACTCCACTTATCAAATCTTCTCTGAAAATATGGATTACAATTGATAGCCATGCCCTGGCTAAGTAACTATTCTAGGAGTTTAAAATTTAAGGCTTTGAAAAATAACTCCACTTACGAAATATTTTATCTTTCAAAAGTCACTTCACTAAATTCGTTCACAGAGATTTAAAGTTCCACTTTAACATTAAACTTTACTTGAAATATATACTACTTCACACACTATATTGAAATATAGATACCACAACTTTACTCTTCAAACTTAGTTTTTCCTGTTCTTTACTTCCATGCATAAGCACCTAAACACCATACTTCAGGACAGCAGGTAAAAAACCTCCCAGACTACGTTGGTGGATATTATGAGGAATTAGTACAACCATGCAAGTGGAATTGTTCCACTACCCAGTTTTCCTGACTTGGGTATTATCACATAACACAAAATTCCTCTCATTAACTGTAAGCAAGTTTAAGAGAAGCGCAGCAGAAGCAGACGCAGAATGTGGTATAAGAGCCTCGATAAACACGGAATATAACAAGGTAAGGCAATATAACAAGACCTCCATGCTACTGTCCCTCTGAACCTTCAAATATCTATTTGGACATTCAGCTCTCTGTACTCTATATATTTCAGGCCACATACAAATTCAGTCCTGATCTCCGTCAGATGCTCTAACCAACCCTGTAAAAACCCAGCATTCTCTACATCTCATTGTACACTTCATCTACATGTGAGTAACATCCTCACCTTTACCTCTTCACCTTTTTCGAACACTATATATATTAAGGCTAGTTCAGAGAGGAATAAAGTAGGAAATACGAAGTCCTAGACTGAAATAAGCACCATATTTTATGGTGAAACTAGTCTTATTTACAAAGAGAGAGCATTCGATTTTTACCTTCAGCTGTTTTCAGCAAAGGGCTGAACTGTACTTCTCCAAAACTGCAGAACAGGCTTTTTACCTCTTCCAGAAAACTTACATGATCTACTGTGAAGTTTCACTCACACTTTTGAGGAAGCTGGTTTTACTTATTTTTGAATTGCAGCTTAAAATTCACTGTCTGATTAATCCCTGCTACTAGTAGCTCTAAAAATCAGTGAAATGATTGTGGTGAAGTTACTACACGAAGCAGAAAAGTAGCCACAGGGAAAGCTTTGCTGCGTAACTAGCGTGCAACATTGTTGATATTCTTAAGGTTATCCTAATTGGAAAGAGCCAGGAAAAAAACAGACAAACTTAAAAATACAGATCTGGAAATCTTTAAGTTGAAGAATTCAAAAACTTCAGATACATTTCCAGTTGTCAGTGTCAGGCATGAGATTAAAAAAAATTAGTTGAAACAAATGCAAAGGTAAATAATGGTTCTCATTTCACTTAAGTCTGCGGAAAATCTGCTGCCTTCTTTGCTTCTTGCCTCCTAACACAAGGCTCATGCTGCAATTCATCTTGCAAGGACAGGCTCTTGCATTTGCTGGCAGCTCCAGCAAAGCTCTACAGAAGGGTCAAGATCTGCTAGCAGGAACACAGCTACAGGTTTTCTTCGTGCTGCAATAAGCCGAGGTGCTTTCTGTTCCAGAAACTGCAGAGAAACTCATCTATCTTCACGTCACATGAGTGAATTGGTTTAGACTATCTTGTCACTGCAAAGGGAACAGGTTACAAGTCCAACACACCCCCTGAAACAAAGCTCCCCACTTTAAAAGTGCCAGAGTCACATATACGTTGAGGGAAAAAAAAAAACCCTCTAAGGGACTCACCTAGGAATGGCTGTCATCTACAGGAAAGCCACAGCCTATATGTGGGAGAGCAGTTCTGCTACAGGCAGGGTACGCACTACTTTATCATGTAATGGCCAGCTCTTACTAAGTACTTCAATATTTTCCTCATATAAAATTTGTTGTATTTCACCAGGATTCAAGATATGATCGGTCATTCTAATTTTGCATTTAAAGAAGGCTCTCTGAGAACATGCTTCTCACTAAAAAAAATAATTTACAATTAGGAAAATGCATTAGTGGAGTTTAAATGATGCCCTTTAAAATCATGACAGTCAGACAGATTTGGATTCAGCTAGTAACTGTTACTAGAATAAGAAAAGAACATTTCACTCCATTTTCTCAACTATGTAGCAAGTTGAACAAGGATGGGGGAAAACCAGAGAAAACTCTTAGTTCCTGTTTATCCTAGCAAAAACAAGGCCTATCTAAACCCAACTTAGATTTGATTATGCAGGTTTATTTGGAAAAGATATGGAAAACCTTATAGATGTTAACATCTCTCCTTCCTTACCCAAGGATTTTTACTGTGCCGAGACATTGGCTTTTTTCCCCTAAACGTTAAGCAGAAGTACATTTCACAGCCTCAAATGGCAGGAGGCACTGCCAGTCAACACTAACCTGGAATCAACAGTTTGCTTCTCTGACAGCACGCTGACAAGCAGAACTAGGAAACAAAAGACCTTATCTAATTCCAATTCCTGCATTGGTTTATTGTGCCATTATAAACAAAGTCAAACCACTGTATAATCTTTCCTTTTATAATGCAAGACTCATACTTTATTGTCTTTAGAAAACTCATTAATTAGTTATAGTTCTTAAAAACACTCCAAGTGACCAGAAGGGCCTATTTTAGAAAAGGTATCTCTCTAGCATTTGTCCTAAAACATGCTGCACATATATATCCTGTTGTCAATATAAAATATTGATGATTCAACAGCCAGGTGCAAAAATATGACTACTCAAAAGAAGGGCTTCAGTTCAGCAAGAGTCATCTCGCAGATTCAAGGCCTTTGACTCTCTTTTCACTTACTGTACACCTATTATTCTTTCAGAACTGCTGAAGTGGAATGCTGACAAATCTCATAGGCCTATGTTTCTTCTATCTACTACGAGCTATACAGCCACGTCTTGTCAAAGCACACATCGGTCTTTCCAGAGATCCTTAAACTTACAGCAAAGAGATGGACCAAAACATTAACAAGTAGATAAACTGTCTGAGCCCTGCTCTAAAACCACGCTCTTTTACAAAAAGCCCATTTCTTCTTATGGGACATTATTTTTTTCACCAGTGTTCTTGGATTCTTCAATGCTAGATTTTTATTTAAGTCTTACCTGCTTAAAAAAAAAAAATCTAACTATCCACTTAGGCATAAAAAATATAGGGAAATTAACTAAAATTCAGTTCAATTACATCTCAATTTCAAGAAAGATTTTCTTAAAATTACCTTTTTAATACTAAAACATTTCTTTTTTGGATACCAGGAAGAAACAAGGCTATCAATTATTTCTCATTTCTTCACATTGTGTCTCTCAGAGTAATACAACCAGCAGTTTCAGGCCAAATCTATACATCCAAAATAGGTCAGATTGCTAAACTGTAAGCAGCACTTCTTCAGAACCACATTTAACTGTAATACATAGTGCTGAACACATGTATATTTCTATTATCTATACAGATTTTCAATTGCTAACTGATAAAGTTAACCAGACAGCCTTGCGGAGGCCTTTCGCCCTAACTACCCTGATGTACCCGAAACACTTACTGGAGGCAGCAGTAACAGTTGTTTAAAGCAGGCCCGTCTTCCATGCGCTGGCATGGCCTCAAAGGCCACATACAGGCTTCTCCACACGCATGCCACAAATACCAGGCCAGGCAGTCCTGAGCTCAAATACGGGACTGTCACACTGAAAACTTCTGTTCGAATCTGCAGCGGCATGCAGTGACTGGCATCTGTCATCAAACGCCGGGAAAGTGCTTGAAAACATCCGACTACAAAAGCAAAGCTGCTTAATGCAAGCAAAAGGCCTCCGCTTCTTCTTTGCAGAAAAACTGGAGTTAACAAAAAAGCTGGAATACGGTGGCAACCCCACTAACGACACCTGCCCGCCGCGAAGACATTTTTTTCCAACTCTTTGTTTAGCTTAAAACTCATTTTTCCGCACACCTAGGTCTTCTCAAATAAACAAAGAGCCGACCCCGTGCCCCGTCTAACAGCACGACGCAAGG
>NW_009618308.1:0-15107 GCF_000690535.1 Cariama cristata | reverse complement strand
CAGCGATGCCCGACGGAGCGCCTGTGACCCCGGGGAGGCCATGGCCGGCGGCTGGGGAGCCGGGCCGGGCCCGGCAGGAGTGCCATCGTTGAGGCGATCCCCTTTAGGCGTGTGGGATCCCCCCTGGCAGGAGGGGGGTTGTAAGCAGAAGCAGGTAGGGGACTTCTGCCTGGGCAGAGGGACAAGGAGGCGACAGGGGCGTGCATTGGCACTGCCCCTGCATCCTGCGCTCGGCAGATTGTCAAACCCTGTCGATGAAATGGTATTCATGGGGCTGTAACCGCACTGAACCAGAATTGCTTGTTTCTCCAGGCCTTTATAGCTTTCTGAAGGCTGAATGTGTTGGATCTAGCTGGTACTCCTGGAAAAAACTTTGGCCATGAAATAACAGGTTTAAAGCACGGCAACTTTCCTCAGCTCTTTTTGGCCACCTGGATACATGCTGCGCCTGGAGGTCAATTGTTCCTTGTTAAAATGTCTACACTGACACTCCATTAGCTTGCGGTTCCTCTCAACGGGGTTAGCGGAGTTAAGATCGTTGCTGCTGCAAGGAGGAGCTCCCATCTCCCTTCGCCTGCCTTATCTGTGCAGGACCTTTTTTGGGCTGATTCAACGCCCCAGTTTGACAGAAGACTGGTGACATTGGTCTGGGAGGTCCTGACAAGGACTGGGGTCCTTGTGAAGGAAGGGAGATGAGACCTCTCCTGACTAGCTCAACTCCTTGTGGAAATGCAGCCTGACTTGTTCAACTTTTATTTATTTTTAATTTATTTTTCCACGCCGTTGCAGGAAACTTGCAATTCAAGAGCTATCTTTTTGTTTTGTTTGAAGCTTGGTGAAATTTTGGTTTTGCTTTCAGCCTGCTACTGGCTGATAAACCCAACTTCTGTGCTGAGAAGTATGCTAAATGAATTTCTGTCTGGAGCGTGGGGAAAAAGCTACTGTGGTTGTTTTTGCATTTATGGTTTGATTTGTTTTGCCATTCTTCTTCCTAATGATAAAACTGTGCAAGTTGCTCTTTCTGATGAGTGACATATGCGGGGTTTGTACTCAGAGTTTATGTAGCTCAGATGAAGGAAGAAACTGCTGTGCCTTTTGGTCTGTGTGCTATGAGTGGGGAATTCTAGGGCCATCCAAACCTGGATCAGAAGTTACACAGAGAAATTCCCAGTGGAGAAGTTGAAATGTTGCTGTATTTCCTCACACAAATACCAAGTTGCTAATACAAAGGGATGTTTCAGTCCACAGGCAGCTTTCTGAAATGAATGTCCTAAAGAAGACAGAAGTTCAGCTGTCCCAACCAGTCATACAAGTTTTCAGTGTTTTTGGTTTGGTGTTACTGGTGTTGTAAGAAGGGGGAAAAAAAAGCTCATAGACTTGCCCATTTCTTTTTTTAAAATCTGAGGTTTTTAATGATGTCATAGAATGGTTTTGAAATTCAGTTATATTTATGAAGCATATTTATTTAATTGGATAAGTGAGGTTGGAATGCAACAGGACAGTTTTATTTGGATCATGAAACCTTTTTGTATATGTTTTTTGTATTTTTAGGAGCATGAAAGTCTTCAGTGTTTGTCCTGCAATTTTGGTGGAACGTGTTGTAGTAAGCATTTTCTGCAGTGGTTTGCAGTCCTCACTGTCAGGTGTGCAAAGCTGCTTTTCCATTTCCCTAACTAATAAGTAAAATCCTCCCTTGGTAAAGCTGCAGTGGTTTGCAGTCCTCACTGTCAGGCGTGCGAAGCTGCTTTTCCAGCTCCCTAACTAATAAGTAAAATCCTCCCTGGTAAATGAGATGGACCAGAGCAAATATATTTATGCATTGTGAATTTCCATTTACTGGAAGATGGAGACCTGTCATATTAGTTTTGTAGTTATTATCCTCTTAACACATGAGCAAAACTGATCTTTATGCTGCTATCGTGGCTAAAAGCTGTGAGAACAAGTTGGAGAGAGAGGGCTATTCATGAAGAAGAAGACGCAAGAGTACAGGGGCAAAATCATCCTCTTCCCGTCATCCTGTTCTTGTTAGCAGTAGGAAGAGGATGGAAGAGAAACATTGCTGGTTCTAGCATTGAGAAGTGCTTCAAAATCACTTTCTTCTCACAGAAAATGAAGTTTCTGAATGGGGTCTGTGGTCTTATAGGAAACTGTAGGTTGTAAATGGAGTCATTAGACCTTTTCTCTGAGGCTTTCTCCCTAGCTGTAACGGTGGCTTCTTCTGCCTGATGACCTCATGCCTGAGGCTGAGTAGGAAAGCTGGCAACTTTTTCAAACTCTCCTTATTCAAACAAGCACAGAGAATACCTGTTCTCCTTGTCATTGGAAAAGCATGGGAGGTTTGCTTACACCTCTCAAGAGTGGTTTTTACTGTGTAGTCTCGCTGGGACTGTATCGGTCCTCTTGTGAAAGAAACTCAGAATTGACCTCACCTTTCTTTCCTGTAGTGATCTCTGCTTTCCTTGGATCAGTGGTATTGATGTTATTGCTGTTGTCCTGTGCAGCGTGGATCTCTTCCCTTGTAGCTCTCCTCTTGGCTCCTGCATTTTTCACTTTGTATTTCTTTGAGGGGACAGAAACCTTAGTAATAACATCAAAACTAATTAAAAGAGCTCATTCATATGTCTTGCTGTCACAGAAGTACTTTCATGCTCTTTCTTGTGATACATCTTTTAACTTACAAATTTTATTACATATATATATGAATACATATTGTATAATATGGAAGGAATTTATACAAGGGAAGCACCTGTCTAATTATAGCTCAAAACTAAGTGTTTGAGAGTTTTGGTTAATAAAAACTGTCACCCATTTTGGTCTTTATTACCTATTTGTTTTCTTAGAGCATGCTGTAGGTCTGCATCTGAGAACTTGGCTTTGGTTAGAGGCACTGGGAGGGCAGTGCGCTGGGTCCCTTCACTGAGACTTCCCAGCAGAAAGGATTACATGGTAAATCCTCTTCCTGTAGGTCCTGTCCGCAGAAAGAAATTGCTGAGGCGTGAATGCTGTGAGAATGGAAGTGGAAATAGAGATTGCAGATGAGTAAAAATGGTTAGCAGTTTTGTTTCATGATGAATTATCAAGGATTATGGGCAGCTGTTCTTTGAAGTATTTTAACGTTGTGCTGAATAGCTCAACAACAACATGTTCACTTGGTTATTTAAAAATATTGCAGAAACAAGAGAAAAGCTAACTTTTTAAGTGAGTGGTGACTCACCTTTGGCTTTACAGGGAGAGCAAAGAGCCACATCACATACTCTGTAGCTGAAGAAATTCTGAAGCTGGGCTTTTTCAGTCACCTTAATATTGCCTTCTTACAGTAGCGGTGCATGGGGTTTGAAACTGTAAGCTTTGGATGAGTTGAGCAAGTAGAGAGAATCAAATCTTAGCAGGGCGTATCGGCTGTGTATCTTTTGTGAAAAACCAGTTTCTGCGTATTGCATCAGTGAGGGGAGATGTAAGTCTTGAACTGTTATTATGAGTCCATGAGTTATTTTCATTCAGAGCCCTTGCTGGGTTTGGCAAGCCTTCTTTTCCAGCATTTCTAGTGGAGAGTCCAAAAATGGTTCTGCCTGAACACTGAGCCGTTCTTGTGCCTGCCATCTGGTGGCCAGATACCACAGCTAACTGGACGGGCTGCAGAGACCCAGCTGAGGCTCTGTCTTAAGGATACTGGAGAAAAAAGTAGATCCATGTCTCAGATGGAAATAGGTTTTTGCATGGTTTCCCTGGAGGACAAATAAATGTTGTAAGTCCCATTACCATCTTTCTTCTCTTTCTTAGGATATGATGGAGCTCCTAGAGGAAGATCTTACCTGTCCCATTTGCTGTAGCCTGTTTGATGATCCTCGTGTCCTGCCCTGTTCACACAATTTCTGCAGAAAGTGTCTGGAAGGAATTCTTGAGGGAAACATGCGGAATGTGCTTTGGAGGCCACCCCCTTTCAAGTGCCCCACGTGCAGGAAGGAAACTCCCGTTACTGGAGTCAACAACTTGCAAGTCAACTATTCCCTGAAAGGTATTGTGGAGAAGTATAACAAAATCAAAGTAACTCCGAAAATGCCTGTGTGCAAAGTGCACAGCGGGCAACCCCTTAACATTTTTTGCCGGACAGACATGCAGCTGATCTGTGGGGTTTGTGCCACCCGTGGTGACCATACAAAGCACGTTTTCTGTTCGATTGAAGAAGCTTATTCCCAGGAGAAGCGGGCTTTTGAAACCCTGTTTCAGGGCTTTGAAACTTGGCGTTGTGGAGATGCCCTCTCACGGCTGGATACCTTAGAAACCAGTAAGAGGAAAGCTCTGCAGATGCTGACCAAAGATTCTGACAAAGCGAAGGAGTTCTTTGAGAAGCTGCAGCACACGCTGGAGCAGAAACGAAATGAGATTCTCTCTGACTTTGAGACCATGAAGCTTGCAGTGATGCAGGCCTACGATCCGGAAATCAATAAACTGAACACAATTCTGCAAGAGCAACGGATGGCTTTTAACATCGCAGAGGCCTTCAAAGATGTGTCTGAGCCTATTATATTTCTGCAACAGATGCAGGAGTTCAGGGAAAAAATTAAGGTGCTCAAAGAAACCCCTTTACCTTGTTCCACTGTGGACATCAGCCCTACAATGAAGAGCTTTGATACCAGCCAGTGGAATGGAATAAAACTAGTTGATGTGGACAAACTTTCCTTGCCTCAGGAGAACAACACTTTTAAATTCAAGATTCCCTCAGTCTTTTCACGAAGATTTATAGTGAACTTACTTATTTGCTTGCTTATTCTTGCTGCCACCAGAATGTCCTTTGTGGAGTCAGTCGTTGACAATCTCCAGTGCTGGAAATCTCAATTCTTTACAATTAGCTTGTCCTATTTGGCAGATACAGTGGAGATAGCAGATCATGCAGTCTTTTACTGGGAACAGATGACAGATGGAGCTTCACTTCTAAGAGAAAAGTGTAAAAACTATACATTGGTTGTACTGGATAATGTTGCACAGTTTGTGTGCAAATATAAACTGTTGTGAAGTCCCTGCTGAAGTATAAGAACTGAGAGAGATGTGGTGAGGAAAACAGAGAACTTCTTAAGATTAATTGGTTTTTTAAGACTTCCAGTGAAAACATTCAGAGATGCAAAATGTTTCCAAAACGTTCATACTGTTCACGTACTTTGAGCACTGATAAACTAGAAGATTAAATGGAGCTTTGAAAAACACATTGTTTCTGGATTCTTCTTCCAGTGATGATTATGGGATTATTACTCACTGTAAATAATTTTTCTTACCAAAATATAGGGCCAAACTGTATACTTAGTTTAATGTTAATGTAATTGTAGAATAAGAGAAGAAGTGCCACTTCCTAAAAGGTCATAGTTAAAAATATTTTTTTTCTAACTGGGAGGTGGTTTGGAAAGAGGAAGAACAGTTGTGATTGAGAAGAGCGCTGCACTGAGAGGCTTGTTGAGGGCTGCCCTTCCACTGCAAAACACAGAGTGTGTCATTCACATTCTGGAACTGCTTTCTATCTGAGGATGTTACTTCTGACTGAAATAGATATATGTATTTTTTTGTATAATCAAAGTTTGTAATTATCCTGTGCATTCAGATTACTGTAGATATTGGTTATTGTTTACATGTTCTATATAAAAATGTATCTTCAGGGCAAGCGTAAATTCAAAGAGAAATCGGTTGAGGTTGATAAGAAGAACAAGCTGCGAGATAGTACGTACTTTGCAGATAGTACGTACCTCGCAGTTTACTTTTCCAGCATCAAATTCGTGGGGTAACTGAGCTGTCTTGTCAGATCCATGTTTCTCCGAAGCCACATTTTCTTAAAAAGGTGGCCTTAACGTGCGCAGTTTAGTGCAGTGAAAGGCACGCACGGGTCAGGCACGGGAAGGCAAAGGTGGCAGGTAGAGGAGTTTCTCTCCTGTCCCTCTCTACCTCTCCAGATCGTAATTCAAAAGCCAGGAAAAATGATGGGGTGATTCCTTGGAATAGAGTGTGCAACGTGACAGGAGTATGGATGTGTTTGGAAATGCTTTAGCATTGGAACATATATAGGCTCTTCTACTGTTACTGTATTTTTGTGTACCTTGTTTCAGGAATTAATTGAATTTTCTGAGTGTATTGACTTGGCTGTAGGATAACAGTGATTTAAAGTGAACTGTAGGCTTGAGGTCTCTGAAGTGCCCTTTAAGAACATACGATACTGAAATATGTTGTTTGAAGCACATCTAACCTCTTTTTGCAGTGGTCCTATGAACAGCAATAAAGAGAGTGAAAACATTTAGTTGACATTTCCAGGAAACAAATGTAACGCATGCCATACTTTGGGGGTATTTGTTGGCCTCTCTCAAGGTTTAATAAGTTGTGACGGTCAATTCACTGTCTTCCAGTAGTCCCTGCAAGCTGTTCATTTCAAAAATAAAACACTAAATTCCAAGAATCAAAGTTTCCAAGCAACCAAACCCTGCAAACAAAACTATTGTACATGATATTTACATCGTTGTTGCCTGGGAATCCTGTCGCCGCTCCACACCTCACTCCAAACACTTGAGAAAAGCACTGAATGGTTCTTGCAGCTGCAGATGCCTTGCAGTTTAGGAAAGATCAAGTCACAAACACGTAGATCAGAGAGTTACAATTCTTGAGTGGCTGCGATAGCGATGAGTAATCGAGAGGTGGTCGTTCTGAGCGTGGGAGGTGTGAGATTTGTAACCCGGGCTTCTACCTTGCAGCAGTTCCCTGAGTCCAGGCTAGCACGGATGTTGAACAATGCTGACCAGGAATTTAAAATGGTGAATGGAGAGTTTTTTGTGGACAGAGATGGAACTTTGTTTAGTTACATCATGGACTTCCTGAGGACTCTCCAGGTCTCCTTACCTACTGATTTCTCAGACTATCAGAGGCTGCAGCGAGAAGCAGAATTCTATGGGCTCTACCCTCTGGCCGACCTCCTGAGCCAGGAACACTTGCTGAAACCGAGGCTGGAGATCTTGGAAGTGCGTTTTTCTCTCCAGGAGATGCAGGGCTTTTTCCGGATCTTTGGTTCCTGCAGCACCACTGTTGAGACACTAGCTGAACAGATCACGGTGTTTGCAGGGCAGCAGTCAGGACAGAGCTGGAACAGCCCTTTTCCTTCTCAGAAACCACTCGTTCCACTTCCTTTGGAAAGGCCTTCTCATCACGACTTGGTTTTTCAGTGTGGTACTGACTACTCTGCTGGTGACCAGTTTGTGGCCAGGTACTCTCCCTGGTGTGACTTCTCATTATGGAAACGTCTTCGGGACTTCTAGTTCATGAACTACATGCTACATGGTAGCAAAGCTCTTTTTAAAGAAACTATCAGACAGCTGTCTGAAAGAAAAGAAATAAGTTTCCTTCTTTCTGCTAGTTTAATGTTACCTTTTTCTAGTTCTGAAATATCCAGTTTAATTTCTGTTACACTGATTTGCCTGTTCTTCAACTTTCTAAAATACTGTTCTTGATGTTTGGTTTTGAGTTCTGTTGGGTCTTTCTCTCTCTCTCCCCTTTCCTCCTCACTCGCTCTCCCAGGCTTTAGAATTTCATGGCATCAGTGACCTTCTAGAGAACTTGAAAAACACAGTAAAATGAAGCAAAGGAAACGAAATAAATAAGGACTGAAGTACTGGGGAGGTCTAAAGTCTCCACTAGCTCATGGTCCAAAAGACTTTTGTATGGAAAAGAGGAAAAAGAGAATGGCTAAACAGGGTTAAAAACACCAGTGGGACTGAGATAGCAATTCAGGGATTGGAAAGGTTTTGTAGAGCCTTTTGCAGGGGGGAGGGAGAAGGAAGAAGTTATTAACCATATGCTACACAGTGGGTTTTCTTTGAATCCAGAGCCAGGTTCTGTTTTTATTAAGATTACTGTATATCAGTGATTTTTGTGATAGCAGTATCGTATTCTAATGACAACTTATATTTTTTAAACCAGCTTTTGCTGGATGTCTCTATTATACGGAGACACATTCTTACTGTATAAGAAAATGTAACCTAATTTGTCCTCTGTGGCTGTTAGAACATCTGGAATTTTATGGAAATTTCATTGAAATATTTCCAAAAGGGTTTTTCTCTCTGAATATACAAATCAACACAGCAGACTTTTGATTATGTAAAAAAAAAAAAGAGTTTATCTTTCTTCTAGTTTTCTTTAGCTAAGCAAGTAGAAGAAAAACTACTTTGCATTTGCAAAGCAACATATATTCATGTGCCAGACCTTAACTTTATAGTGTACTACTGGTTTTAATGGACTAAGAGTTGGTTGAGTAGGTTATGGCAACTTAAATAGTGGGGAAAATACTCCTTATTCTTTCCTTTATTTCTTCAGACTTGGTAAAAATTTTCCTCTGCAGATGAATAGAAAAGCTTATCTTGAGTAATGAAACAAGTTGAGTTTGATTATGTTGCCTGCTGAATTTCTATCAACTTAGTCTTTGTGGTGACATGGACTCTTTCGCCTTTTTTGTGCTTTCCATGAATGTTTGGTGTACTTTCCTGTGAACTGTGGAACAGTTTCACCTCTGTCAGCTTATGTATTTTGTAATCGTATTTTTACCTGACTTCTGTTCCTTGAAACGTACTTTATATCAAGTAAAATCATTTGAGGCAATGTGAAAACGATTTTCGTACTTGTTACCAGAAGACCTGCTGTACAAGGTAACTTTGTAATAAATGTCACTGTTTGTAGAGAGAGATCCTGTGCAATGAAAAGTGATGCTCTTGACGTAAATGTGACCTCACTGTCCTTTCCATCATTTACTCTTACCTGAAAAACTGTTGCAGCATTATATAGAGCATGCCATTCACCTCTCCTCCATTAAATGACACGAGATGGAGGTTATCACAGCTATTTCTTAAGAAGGTAAGCTTTGGTGTGGGGGAGAAAAAGAAGGGCTTCTTCCCCAACATGTAATGGGATGAACTGAGAATTGCCGTTCTTATAATGAGGGAAAGATTTTTTTAGAGTTAAATTGTCCTCAAAGGAGGAAAAAATTATCCAGAACCTTGGTTGCTGTAAACCTCTGCAACTGTGCTGACCTGCACCATTTGAGGACCTGCTTTGTTTTAAAAAAAAAATGTTGATTCAATCCTTCAAGAAGTAATTAAAGTGTGTTGTAACTGCTTTTTTCTTATTTCAGGTATGTTTCCATAAAGCCTGATAACAGAAAGCTGATTAACGGTACTAATGTGCTAGGCCTGCTACTTGACACTTTACTCAAAGATGGATTTCACCTCATAAGCACCAGGACAGTCTCCAGCGAAGAAAAAATCGAATGCTACAGTTTTGAAAGGCTGCAGAGGCCAGGAGGCCTTGCCATCACGGTGAACCAAACCCCGGGGAGCTCTGGGGTAGCACAGGCAAAGAGAAGCCAAGTGCAGAAAGGGACATAAAGGCTTTTCCTTTCATCTTTTGAAGGTGGAAGAGGGGTGTGTCAGCACTAGTGGTCTTTTTTTGTTGGCTTGTTTGAAACTGCAACTATTGAGGGAAGTAACAAACAAACAATTTTTTTTTCAAGCATTCAGAAAAAAAAAATTGCTTTCCTGCCTTTTAGCACTCCACCCTCTTCAAGTCTAAATAAAAGAACAACAGATTCAATACTGGGTTTGTGGACCAGATTCTAGCATTTTCAAGGGTTGTTTTTGTTTGTGGCAAAAATTTATATTAGGACTCACCAAAAATGAGCCGTTTTTTCTAGAAAATTGTTTTTATGTTCTGTGCTAATCTGTAAGTAGATTTTAAAGTCATGATGATACATGAAGAAATAACAGCTTGACACAACTGTCATCCCAACAGTTTGGAGAAGTGGCTGGAGGAGGAATGCAAACCTCAACAACTGAATATTGCTTTTACTTTCAAAAGGTACACGTGCACTGATTTTCTTGCAGTTAGCTGAAAGCAACGTAACAGAAACATCCCCAGTTGTACTGCTGTGTGGCTCCAGACATGAGAAAGGGGCTTTGTGAAGCCACAAGTAGTGTCCATGAAATAGCGTGCTACTGTCTCTTGCAGAATACTCCTCTGTCCTCTCCTCCCACTCCAAAAGCATTAAGCTGCTCTTCAGCACTGAGAATTGAATGAGAAAGGTCTTTGTGAACAAAGGGTCAGTTAATTTTTAGAGCTTTAATTATAAAAAGAATGAAAATGTCATAAAGAGTCCTTCAGATGGAAGAGTTAGTACAATTTTAAACAAAACAGTACAGAGGATTTCTTAACGCTTGTTAAGTGCAAAACATATTTAGGAGGAGGGCTTGGCAGAAGTGGCTTTAAAAGCCTTGGGAATGTTAGCCCTGTATGATGCTTTGTAAAGATGCCAAAATTAGCTCAGGTATCAGGAGAGATAAGTTAATGAGGCCTTATAAATTAAGCATCTTTTGTCCTCCCTTCAAGTTGGGGAAAGAAGGTAGCAATAACTTGAAGGATTCATTATTTGAATCTGACTGTTGTTCTTGATAAAACACCATCTTTCCAAAGTTACAGACAGCCAAGTAGAGTTCGTTTGGGCTTTCATGGCTGACTAATTAAATCTGGCTTTTCATTATCTTTAAAATGTGAATTTATTACTTTATTTGCAGCACTTAAAAATGGGGGTGGGTGGTAAGAATCACCCGCTTGTTTCTTGCTATTAGGAGTTTCAGTGAAATGGATCTTCCCAGACTGGTGGTGCCAGTATTGGACATCTCTTTTGCTGCTGCTTCAGTGCATTTTAGCTTGACACAAGTTCAGAAGTTCAGTGGCAACAATGAGGTCCTCTTTGCTTGTTCTAGAGCTTTCTGGGTTGAGAATAACATGATTATGAGATTACATCTCCTAAGATGCTTACTGGTTATACAATGTAATAAATGTTGAGGAACGTGAGTGAATGCTTTTGGTTCAGATGGGATTTTTTTGGGGTCAATAATGTCAATATCATAGAATCATAGAATTGTTTCGGTTGGAAAGGACCTTTAAGATCATGGAGTCCAACTGTAAACGTAGCATGGCCAAGTCCACCACTAAGCCATGTCCCTAAGCACCACATCTACACACCTTCTAAATACCTCCAGAGATGAGGACTCCACCACTTCCCTGGGCAGCCTGTTCCAGTGCCTGACAACCCTTTCAGTGAAGAAATTCTTCCTAATATCCAATCTACTATGTTCATATTCGTCTTGATGTAAGACATTTTTATGTCTGATGAGAACCATCATGTACTGTAACAACCTCCCCAGGGATGTGTTGGAGTCCCCATCGCTAGAAGTTTTCAAGATGCAGTTGGACAGGGTGGTAGATAATCTCGCCCGGGCTCCCTTTCCCACAAAAGGTGGGACCAGATGATCTTTTGAGGTCCCTTCCAGCCTGGGCTGTTGTATGACTCTCTGAAGACCTTCTGTGAAGATCTGTGTCACAGGCCTATCATGGTGGACTTTGAGGTGAGGCTGCTGATGGCAGCAGTCGGGTGACGCAGTAGACAAGTTGTATGGGATGACTGTCCTGACAGGTTGCTGTACTACAAAGACAATGCTACTTGTTTTCTAAGTTCATTTTGAGTTCCCTCTACTGACTTTCCAAAAAAGTTCCCATTCCTCCAATTGGGATAAAACTGAAACCAGTAATGATAAGTATTGAGTGAGGCAGTGACTGTGAATATTGTTGGTGAGGAGGCTTAACCAATAATAGCAAGAAACACAAGACAGAAGTGACAACTTTTTATAGGGAAATGGAAAAAAAAAAGGACTTGAGGCTGTATTTAAACATCATACCTTAAATGATCGCTGATAGCGGCAGTGTAAGCGAAGTGAGACTGGTTTCAGAACCCCTTGTAGTAACCAGATGAGGCTACTTCACCTAATGCAGTAGTGAGTTTATTTTCCTTGCTGTAGCAGCCACTTTGAAAATTGAAGTTTTAATTATTTTTTTTTAAATGAAGTGAAAGAAAATACAAAATATTTCAATTTTTAAAAAGTCCTGGAGTTCTAATCTATGTCATCACTCATGCTCCATGGCTTTGACAAAATGAATATGCGGTACCACCATTTCAGTAACAACTTGTGATGGGCGAGTGCTGAACATTTTCTGGTTCCCCTCGTGGCTTAATTTTTATTCAGCACAAACATCATTCTATGGATGTAATATTTTGGCTCTGGAGAAGTACCCCAGTGCAAGTTCCTGTCCTGTAAAGAACCACACATGCTTTACCTTGGCCGTGTGTCACGTTCTGCTGTGAGACTACATGTCTTTTTGAAGTGAAGCACATGACTGACAGCAATTTTTGGATTCCCAAAGTTCTTCCAGCATTTATTCTAACTTAGCACTCAGCTGAGAAGTGTCATAGAATCGTAGAATCGTTATGGTTGGAAGAGACCTCAAAGATCATCAAGTCCAACCATCTACCCAACACCACCATGCCCACTGAACCCACTAAACCATGTCTTGAAGCGCCACATCTAAACGTTTTTTGAACACCTTCAGGGATGGTGAGTCCACCACCTCCCTGGGGAGCCTGTTCCAACACCTAACGACTCTAACAGTGAAGAAATTCTTCCTAATATCCAACCTGAACCTCCCCTGGCACGACTTGAGACCCTTTCCTCTTGTCCTTGAGACCATTTTCCTCTTTTCACCTTCTGTCACTTGTCCACCTGCAGAGAACATGACTAGGCTCTTAGACAATGCTTTTGTTTTGTTTATTTTTTATTTTAACTGATAGTTGCTTAAATAAGTTTGAGAACGTGTGTCTGTGTCAATAACCCGATAGAAATTTGTTGAAAATGTCTTGACTGAGACCAGTAGGACTTTTAATTGAAGATAATTTGGTATTACGCTGGGTCTCCAAAGGAAAGTACCTTCCTGGATTTCTTCATGCAGAAGGTGGAAGCAGCAATGGTAGAGCTACAGGTGTTGTAGCTTCAAGCTACAACTAAATGGCAGTAATCAAGGAGGAAGAGGTGAAAATATGTTTGTTTGCAGATGAATGAATATAAAAATAGCAGCAGTTTACTAGGAGGATCTTCAGCTGGCTTGGGTAGCTGCTGCCCTCCACATTGCAAGATTATTTATGTTACTGTAAAGTGTTGCTGAACCAGAATGGCAATTTTTCTGTGCCCTCTTTGGAGTGCAGCGTATCCCACAGACACTGAGGCAGTTATTCAGAAGAAGTAGTAGCCAGTATTTGTACTGCACCTTTCCTTCTGAGGTCCCAAACAGGCAGGGGTGAGGTGGGGAGCAGACTGCGCGGTGTGCCAGCGGCAGAGTACTTCACACCGGTGCATTTCCACAGAGGGTCACGGCTGTACAAGCAGAAGTGAATTTGGCTGAGGGGAGCCCAGATTAGCTACGAGTCTGAGTGATTTTAAAAGCCTTCTGGTCAAAATCAGACTATGTGTTAAACGGAGTGGTTTCACCCAAATCTTGGCAGACAAGTCAACGTGATTTTTGCTGGACCAGAAGTGTGACTTGGTCAGGCTTTTACATACACAGAACCAGGAGCTCTGATGGCTCACATCTAGTTCTATTTTTGTTCAAATAGGAATGGGATTTTTTAAAGATTTAGACATTTTTTCCAATTAAGTTGGAATTTGTGATCCCTGACATGATCCACTTCTTCAAGTCATTGCCAGCTTTCTCAAGAGAATTCCTTTTTCCTGGGAAGGTGCAAGATTTGCTGATTTAAGTAAACTTACTGCTGTATTCGCCTTTTTATTCTTCCTTGGATTCAGCAAAAATACGCAAACTGTTCCACTGCCTGAGATGCTAGAAATTGAGTGCCGTAGTGCCGGGCGCAGCCCTCTTGCTCACTAACAGCGAGCAGTGAGCTCTCTTCTGCTTTTTAACGCACAAGTGGACTGCCAGAACAGTACAAAGGGAACCTAAACAGATAACATCGTCATTCTGTCCTACACAGACTGCAGTTTACACCGTAGAAGTAGGTAATCTAAAAAAGAGGCGGTAGCTTGCTGGATTTGCAAAAGGCAGATGATTCAGAAAGACACCACCTCATTTGTCTTGTATTTTCTTTCTTATTTTAATCCCTTTTCCCTCCTTTATAGTTGGATTTCATCCTGTATTTCTATATTCAACACTGTCAAGGGCTTTACCAATACAGTCTTGTGGTGCCTGTTGGATATCCCAACAGAGACCTCACACTTTTTCCACCCCCCTGTTCTTGCACGGTGTTGATGCCCTTTTGTAGGGATTGGTTACACTTTTGTGCTTCTAAGTAACTTCTTGTTTGCTTCTTCCCACACTGGGAAGTTCTCTTACATCCTTCTTATCTCTTCTGGGGACATGTCATTTATTTACCACCTGAATTGTTCAGTAACCTGCTGATACCGGGAAGGAGAGTCTGACGTGAAATACCTTCCTGATCTTTGGGTATTGATTTCAATGTGACAGTTCACGAGGGTTTTTGTTCTTTCAGGAAGTGCAGTCACTGCATTCTTATAGGTTCTGCAGTCAGCCCTCAAAAGATTGTATAATTGATTAAGAACAGATGGTTAAATAAAGTTATTGCAATTGATACTGTTTAGACTAGCAAAAACTGATCTCTTAGCGCTGGCCATAGTACTGGGAAGGTTTTGCCTTTCCTAAGTAATTCCAAACCATTTTTCACTTCCCTGCATAATTGAATCTCAGGGAAAAAGTAGAAGACTCCACCCTAAGATGCAGTATATGAGGAATTAATAGCCACAGGGCAAAAATTGCATCCTGCTCTGCTTCTACAGGCTTGCAAAGAGGGGTAGTAACTTCTGTTCTGACTTTGGAGAAATTTTTCTCCACATTGGGCTGTTCCCACTTTTTACCTATTTTGGTTGGTTTCCAGTTTTCCAGTGCTCAAAAAGAACTCCTTTAATCTGAGCTGAGCAAGGCTGATGGGCTTTTCTCTGTCCCTGGAGCGGATAAGTCTGAGGTATATCCCACACACAATCTGGATGATACTTCGTTTTGATCCACAGCTGAATTCGGCACCAGAAAGCTGCCAGAGTGGATCGGAAGTCCTGTTAGAGATCACAACAAAGGTTCATACCTTTGAATAATTTAAAAAAAAAATATTGTTCCCAGATTGCTGGAAAGATTGCCAAATCCCAGGTTGCTAAATCCCATTGGCAGCCAGTCACTGG
>NW_009618307.1:83158-85522 GCF_000690535.1 Cariama cristata | reverse complement strand
CTCACAGCCCGCCGGCCGCCCCTTCGCCGCTCCTGGCCCCGGCCTCTCCGTGACGAGCGCTCAGCCCGTAGACTGAGTGCAGAAAACCCTCCCTGCAAAGAGAGGGCTGACCCGGGTGGGGTGACAATGATCGAGGAGGTTCCAGGCTGTGACTGCTGCTCCATCGGTGGTGGTGCAGCTCAGCTCCCCGCGGCATCTGGCTATGTGCTTGCCTAACCCTGGATCTCATGGCTTTACTCTTTCTGGGCCAAAGCACTCTGCAGGGAATATAGCCCATCCTGCAGGTAAAGGGTCTCTCAGACTAAGTCCTACAGACCTGTTGTTGGTGACCAAACTGACCACCAGAGAGGTAATCACCCCCAGAATCGCAGGGCAATGTAGGAACCTGCCTCCCTTTTCTTTCATTTTACTTCATGAGAGGGGAAAAAAAAATCCTCCAGATGGCTTATCAGGGCATTTCTCTTCTGCAGCTAACCAGCCCTGCATGTCTTCCGCACCAGGCCCCTCCACGCTGCTCCCTTGAGACACACTCTGACCCACAGCAAGAGGAGGACCTCCGTCTGCCACCAAAGGGTTGTCACATGCAGGGAGGAAAGGATGCTCACCCTCAGCCAGATGGAAGTCTGCTTCCCAGTAAAGCGTTGCACCTCTCTCTCAGGTAAGTTTACACATGAATGCAGAGTCAGACTTTCAACTACCTGTGACAGGTAAGAGGACAGAGTGCCTTGCCAGCTAGAAAAGCCTTTCAGAGGCATCTGAAACCTTAGGGAGGCTGAATCAACAGCAATGAAAGTAGCCTGTTTTACAGCATCAGTCACACTTAAAAACAACATCTGTGAGATACGGTAGACATGTTCTGGTCAAACTTTGCAAAGTGTACTGATACGGAAGACCCATAGATAGACCTGGACAGATTTCTTGTGGTAAAGATCCTGTGCTCTGTGGACTTTGGCTAGAAGCAGCCCTAACCAAGCTGCCACAGGAACAGAGAGCACATGACACCCTGTGTGTTGGTCCAGAGCACTCATTGCCACTTCTCCAACTCAGGACAAGCACTTACAGAAAAGCTAGCATGTCTAACAAAGTTTCTACCTCCTCCTAAACCCTAAATATGCAAAAATTGCTAGGCAAAGGTCAGTCATTTCTCAGGTGTTACATTCTTCATCTTTCCAATGGATTTTTGTTTCAGACCATGGTCAGAAAAACGTGCTAAAGACAAGGCTAGTATTTAATGGCTCCTAGCCACCTCCCCCTTCATCATTACAAAAGTTGGTGTTCTCAACCATGTCTGATCCCTCCTACTGCATCAGGCTACCTCCCAGCTGCCTGGCAGGCCACAATCTGCTGCTCTTCTCCTAGTTCCTGTCTGCCATGGAAGGCACATAATGTTGCAATCTGACAGCCATGCAAGCTGCCAAAATCCTACCCAATGTGAGCCAGCACATCCTGAATTCAGTGCAGATCTTCTTATTAGCTTCAGCCGGCATGGATCAGAAACCCCCTCCGCTGCTGAAAGTCCTTTCTAAGTCAATGGGCTTTTGCCCTCATCTGAGCAGTTCCCAGCCATTTCAAGGCTATTCCCAGAACTGGATGCTTGGTAAGTGCAGTGACTGGAGAGTTAAACAGAAGCAGCCTTGTGGCACTCCAAAAGCCGCTTGGACCAGGCAATTTCCAAGAGCGTTGAGTACATTTGAAGAAATCATAACAGTGACAGGAGGAGTGCTTAAGTCCAAATTATTATCTGAGGCCAAAGGGAGTAAAAGAGTTCCTGAAGCAAAGTTCCTGGCTCAGTCTAGCTTACTGCTCTCTTCTGCCTTCTTAAAAACACAGAGGAAAGCTGCCGCGCACAAACGTTATTATTGTATTTCAGTACCCAAAGTACCTGACACAGCAAGAAGAAACCTCTCCGCAAAGACCATGCAGTCCTGAAGCACATTTTGGAAATAGCCGCCAGGCCTCATGAATAAAAAGTGAATTACAAAGTGCATTAGAGTATCACTGTGTCAGCTAACACCCTACTAAGGGTTTCTGGCTTTGTCACAGACATCAGATACAGAAAAGATCTTATTAGGCCTAGCTCATCCTTGGGGAACACAGCAGGATTAGTCTCTGTAGGGTAAGTGCAAGTGCTTTCTTTTACCTGGGTAAGAGCGAGCTGTGATTTCCCACCTGCAAGGTCCTAAGGACAGGACTGCTGAAGAGCTGAGCTGGGCAAGTGCTCCTCTACTCCTGTCCAGAGCTTTACACTATTACTGCACGCCCAAAGGGAAAACAGTTCCTTGCTGATAAACTGTCATTTGACTTAATTATAATCCTCTTATACTTACCTGGTTTCGGTCACATCCTTTTTTCTCCAACACCTGG
>NW_009618307.1:65916-83127 GCF_000690535.1 Cariama cristata | reverse complement strand
TTCCCTACTTCTGCCAGGGGGTTTTGAATACCCACAATGCACTTGCTCAGAGCAGTGACATCCACAAGAAAGGGAAATGCTTTGAAGAGCTAACCCAGGCACTGACCTCTCCTTCCAGCCAAAAGTGGGACTGAAAACTGGCTTGCAGTTGTCAGAGCACTGAGAGGCCTCAAACATGGTGAGGTGTTATCAGGGGGGCTCCCAGGACATCACACCAGCTAGGGACTCTCCATGTCCTTCAACACATCCCCTTACCTATTTTTCTGCCTGCTGTCCTGTCATTCACTCCAGGGATTACTGGCAGGTCCTTCCCCCGTGACAGCTGTGTGTGCCCCAAACCTACCTTCTCCCCATCCTGTTTCCTTTCATTGGGTTTCCCAACTTCTCCTCCAAGTGCAGTGCAGGATTTGGTAATCCTCCCTGTTTCTGGCATCTCTCCTTCCAACTCGCCTGCTAGATATTAAGTTCCCGTTCCTTTCCCCATTGTAGGGGCTCTGGGCACACACATCCCTGCATTGTTCCCACTTCCAGTGGTTCTGTCCCCAACCTTTCCCCCATACGCATCATCCCTCAAAGTGTCTAAAGACAGAGCAAGACTGTTCAATAGGTTAAGGTGTTCTCTGGGAGGAATAGGAGCAGGCAGACAATGGAGGCTGGACTTCACCATGAAGAATGACGTTGAGGTCTCTATTTGGCAGTGCTGCAAAAGCCACTGCTAGCCTTTTCAGATCTACATCTCTCAGTCTGTCTTAATCAAGCATCCTCGTGTGTGGGCTGTACGCAATTCTGCTGTCAGTCATTGTCATTGCCACAGGATCCAGTTTCAACTGGAGGAACCAAATATTCACCAAAACAGCAGCAGATAAAAAGGAACCTAAATGACAGTCACCAGGCCAGAAATTCCCATCCCTGAGTCACTGCATATTTTAAGCCAAACGAAAGAGATATAACAAGAAAAGCTGGAAGAAAATACAAGTTAAGCTAATAGCCTGGTAGTTAGGATGCTTCCCTGGGAGACATAATATCAAATCCCCTTAGAGAAAGGAGGCAATGAAGCAGAGTCTTTCAGCATCATGGACAAACTCTACACCCACTGGAGCTGTTGGCTAGGAGGGAGGTAATGCTGGCACTTTCACCATCTCTCTCCCTTTCCACCTCCCACGTTGTCTTCTTGCTGGAAACTCTGTTAGAGATGTTTGAAGCAGCCATCAAGTATGGGGACAACAAAGACTCAGTGCATACAAGCCCCTGCTTATCCTACTGAAGGGCCCTGAAGCAAGCTTCTTCCCCAAAGGTTCTCTAGGAATATAAACTCTCATGGGATAAGGAGTGGATGATGAATGGGAAATAAAAGGTGGAAATAAGCAGCAACCTTTCACAATGGAGGGAGTTCACCAGTCCAGTATCAGAGGGATGAGTATTGAAGGCTGTAACGTTCAGCGGACTTAGTAAATTACCTGGCAAATGAGTGGGTAATAAATGTGACAAACCTGCTGGTGGCATGAGGATATGCAGAGTAAAAACAGAAGGATTATCTGTGGAGAGCTGCAAAACAACCATATGCTACCAACTGACAAGGTGGGAAGACAGCAGAAAAACTGTAACCTAGAAATTAAAAATAATGGACGTGGGAAAAGCAGTACTGACCTCATTATATCAAGATGGGTTCTTGAGCTGATTCTTAGAGATAATGGCAACTTAGTTTATGTTCAGCAGCAGTTAGAAAATGAAGCGTTAGGAATACTTTGGGAAGGGGTAGAAAACAGAATGGAGAATGTCAGGATACCATGGCAGTTCACCTGCATCCCAAAGATCGTGTGCACTTCTGGTCCTGCCATCTGCGAAAGAACTTTGCACAACATAAAGGGCTCGGAGAAGAGTAACGGGCGAGATCTGAAAGTGCTTCCGCATAAAAAGAAAGACTAAGGCCAGACTAAGATTGGGAAAGAGACAACTGAAGGATGATACAGTAAAAGCATTTTAAATCATGAATGGTTTGGGGACAGTAAATAAGGAGTGATCATTTGCTGTCCCTGCCTTGCATAAACTGAGGGGAGTCAGGTGAACTCGTGGGTGGAAACTCAGAATAAGCTAATGGGGGGTTAGCTGCAGAGTCTCTGTGGGACAGATGCAGGAAGCTTACATGGGTTCTGAAAGATGTAAAACAAAAGTTCATGGCAGAAAAATCCACTGAGGGCTTTTGCATACAATCATGACCTCTCTGGTCAGGAAGTCACTAAACCGAATTGCTGTAGGTATGTTATAGGGGAATAACCCCGTACATCTGCCCTGTTCTTGTATCTGTAGCTAGGCCCCCAGTGCTCAACACTGAGCCAGGCTGGCTTCCTTCTCATCCAGCACGACCAACCCGCTGAGCTTCTATGCACCCCAGACGGGGAGTACTGTAGAATACTTGCCTTATGTCAAATAAATAAAAAAATATTGTATTGGCATTTATTAATGTCCAGATGAGAATAATAAGAACTAATCTATTAATATATATGGTCCTAGAAATTAAACCAAAGCTAGCTCACAGCATAGACATGGCAGCAGAAGAAACTTTCAGCTGCCATCAGTGAGGCATTAAATATATAGATGGCTACAGACAGGCCAGAAGCATAACATCCTATGTCTCTACTTTGTTTTTTTTAATTTCAGAATCAGCCTGATTCTGTCTGTGGTGCTACATCATTCCCTGAAAATATGAAAACAAATGGATTTGGCATTAATGCATTTTTCCGTGCCAGGCAAATGCAAACATGGTATTACAATTCAAGAAGGCTCTGCAAGATTGGCTGATAAATACCATTACAAGCGCTGAATAGTTTGATTACCAAAGCCTTGTATGAACAACTAATTAATAGACTGTACCTCCCACAAATCACCTGTTAGTTCCTGGTGTGTGTTATCAGACCAAGACTGCAGAGAACTTGGAGGAAAGTGGATGGCACTACGATTAAGATGTCCTCAGAGGTTGATACTACTTTTGAATGCCTTAATTTGTAAATTCAACATAGGAAGTGATTTTTGGTCATATCTTACATACAAGGCTTCGACCTCATGAGTACACAGTAGCAATTAAGTGATAAGTGCTGGTACCCTGGAGATCGGGTATGCAGAACTACCGAGTACTTTGGCAGGGCACCTTTGCAATGTCCCCTCCGGTCTCACGTCAGAGCATGACAGATCTGGGAAGGGAGTCTTTCAGCCCTGGCTCTCCAGGCCCTGCTCACAGCACTGCTCACACGTGTAAATTCAGCTTCCTGATCCTCGAATTTAAAAAATAATGCCATAGACCATACACATGAAATATGCCATAGTCTGCTAATAGTATTGAAATTATATGAAAATAACTCCAACAGGATGTTTTTTACTGACTCTTGGAAAAACAGGTAATCCAATGAATTGATGGAAACAACTAAGAACCTGCAATCAGCGTTTGCTGAAGCTCTAGAGCCGTCTCTCACCAAAAAGCACCCCTCGTGCGGGTGCAGACAATGTATTCCTCATTTCAGTTTTCCAATTACTGTAATGCAGTGATCAGCTCATTTAAAGCTGAGAAACCAATGGGAAACCGAAGAAGGAAGGCTTACTCCAACTTTTTCTAACCCCCAAACTTATTGGACAGGGGGACTTGGATCTATCATTTCACTTAACTAATCAAAAATAATGCCTTTTCATTTCAAACGGAAAGTAAGGTCTAATAAACTTGGTTTTCTATTATATCTTACTTGATGTTATTCTTTTTAACAGATAAAATTTCCTGTTTTGTTGTACCAAGTTTCCGTTTCCATGCAAATGGACACACCAGGCATGTAAATTAATCAAATTTAAAAAAGGAATGCATCATCCATCATTTTCTGACATAAGAATGTGGACATCAGAAATGTGACTTGTTAAAATACATATAGCAATCTGTATTTCAGTAATTAATGTATCCTCTGATTAAGAAAATATACTGTAATTACAATACAAAGGGTCATGCTTAGTTGCAAACCAGCATGCTTCAGTGCTATGAGATCAGTACATCCTTCTTCAGCAAAACATCTAGAATATATAAACGCAGGACAGAATAAAAAAATCCTTTCTGTAATGGACTTGTATGCATCCAACAATTATGTTCAACCCTTTAAACAAGCTTCATTTAAATCGTCCTCCTGGTTTATTTTTTATGGTAACATAACCAACCAAGAAACATTCATGCAAATCTTTCAGCACAGGGTGCAGCCAAAATACAAGCCAGATCCAAACCACAGCTGCTGGTAGATTTGCAGGAAACAAATCCTCCACTGATGAGAGTTTGCCCAGCGAGCACGAGGCCTCCCCAGATCATCGCTGCTTACAAAGGAGAGCGGCCTCCGGCCTCCCCCAGCGCAGCCGTGCGAGCGGTAGACCAGCACGCTGGCCCTGGAGCGCAGGATCTGTCACGCTGTCTCAGGACCTGTATCCTGTCTTTGGCAAAGTCTGCAAAAGCTCTCACCACATCCAGCACGCTGTACGCAGGGGAAACGCGATAGTGGCTACAGGGAGGATCAGCTTGCTGCCCCAAGCCTGAAGATCGATGATGCTTGGCTTAACAACCACAACTCCAAATGCAAGAGTCTAAAAAGCGGGTCAGCCAGCGTTTTCTGAGCTCAGCCCGGAGCCCCAGCTGAGGGTGGCTGGAGCAGAGAGCTGCCCCATGCTCCTGGCAGGTGTACCTGGGCTTGCTGCCTGCTGGGCACCTCACTGCTCAGGCCCTGGGGGAGATCCCACTCAGACTCCATCAGCCCTGCTGTGGCTTTTAGAAATCTGGTCCCATTTTCTTGCTTTCCTACCTTTTTTCAGGTCTCTCTGTAGGCTCCAAAAAGGACTCCATTTCTTCTGCTTTCTCCCCTGACTCAAAGAAAGGTTGTTCTGAAAGCCTGGCCCTTCCCTTCAAGCCTCCTGTTTAGAGCTGATCGTGGCTACAAAGCCTTAAGTACAAAGCTATGTAAGGGGAAACCTTCTTTCTCCCTGTCACACAGGGACAGAGGTGAAGTTCACAAGCCAGCAGAAATTCAGCATTTTACCCACTTCAGTGCTTTGTGAAACTGATACAGCCTTTATCTGCATATTGATGTTTTCAAGTCTGTCCTGTTATAAAACCACTCAAATATAGTCAATTTTAAAACAGACTAGACAGCAAGCGGACAGCGTGCCTTAAAAAACAGGCCTCCTACCCCCAGCAAAAAACCTTCATGAAGCTGAAGCAAATTTTTCTCTCTGTTCCCAAAGGCATGCTCCAAGATTGCTTTGTCACTTCTCACTGGGGAATCTTCAGTAAGAGACTGATGTGTGCCTACATGCAGTTTCACTCTGCCTCTCCCTTTTCTCATCGTGCAATGGTTGGTGTCTCACAGAGAGCAGCCCTGGTTTTTCCTGTTCTGCTGGCCACTATGGTGCTGGGAAAACACCTCAAGGGCTCTTGTCCAGGCCGGCTGTGGCTCTGCTATTGACTGTTGTGTGAAGAACTTGTCTGCCTTTTCTTGACCTTAGACAGGGATGTTTTTGCCTGCCAGCACTTTTCTGTGAGGCACTTCCCATCATTTCTGCCTGTTCCAGCCACAAAGATGACACGATGCAGGTAGCACACCCAAGACCCGTGAGAGTGGAAGGACTTGGGGAGCACATCTTAGAGCAGACCAGAGACCCACTCTACGTGCTCCAATTCTGATGTTTTTCCTCCACATAGGCCGAGATACGTCTCATTTTGACCATCTAATGATGATGGCTCAGTTAGAAAACAAATCTGGCTAAAACCTGCAAGTGGAGAACGCCAGTTGAGATCTAACTGGGAAATCAGGGCAAACAAATCGGAGCTCTGGAACTAATGCTAGATTTGGTGCTGCTTTTAGGCCATGGAAGCCTAGAAAGAGAAATCAGAGACAAGGAGGAGACTCATGCTTTCCATGCTGTAAGTGTAACCTCATCCAGCTTCTCGTCAAGAGGAGGAGAGTTTCTTGCTCAGTGCTTAACAGTTAGCAGAATATGGAGCAGCTCTCTGATGTTTGCCCTCCATAAGGGACTTCCAGGTCATCTTGAAAACTGCATGATGCAAAATTCTCCAGTTTAAATAGTCCTAAGTATGGCAAAACATAGGCAAGCATCAACGTTAAGAAGCTAAGACTCAGTAGGCAAGAAGCCAGTTCTATGTACCCCCCTCTGTCCCTTCATTTTTCCCAGGTCCAGGCTGCATGTTGAACATGAGCAGAGGGAGAATATAAAGCAAGGAAGATCACAAAGCAATCTGCCGGTCAATAATACTACTAGGACTCACAGGTTGTGGTGACTGACTGGTCTACCAATGTGAAGCTGTCACAAGGAAGAATGGTACCTGTCAAATGTTTGTGCACAGCTTAGAAAAAAACCTAACATTTAAAAAAAAAAAAAAAAGTCCTGCAAAGAATGTTAAAGGCAAATAGATGTGTATTTATATTATCCCACTATTAGGATCAAATGTGACAGGTCAGGGAGGAAATAAGAGGCTGCAGTCTCCCCACACTGCCATCCGTGCTATGCCTGTAGCAGGAGCTGGCACAGCAGAGCTCTGTGCAGAGCTGGACTAGAGCTGAATGCCCAGAGCAATGAGCACCAGGCAAGCACATACGGGTTGTTTCTGCTGCATGTGGGCAGACACATCCCAGGCCTCATCTCTGGCCTATAGCTCTTTGGGCATGACATAGCTTGTTCCTTCCATACAAGTTAAGTTATCAGCTGAGCCTCCCAGCTCCAGTTAAGCAAACTCAATTTGGGGTGTGAGATGCAGAGTAGGTGCAAATTTGCCTCGACTCCTTTCACAAAATCAAGTGAGCAGTCAAGCTCTTCTGTTCAGTGGAGCGCTTCAATTGCTTGACTCGGTCTCGCTTTCAGCTCAGCCACAGGCAGGCGCAGCTTTGCTGCCAGGATGCAGTCACTCGTGCTGCACCAGATCCCCGGCGGCAGAACAGCAGTCACCAGCCACCAGACATAACGAACAAACTCTGCTGGAGAAGTGCAGGAGCAGGTGGGAGGAAGCAAGAGGAAATAACAGGAATGAAGTTTAAAACAGCATCAGGAAAAGTCCCCTTTTTTTTTTTGCCCCTGTGGCATGAAACCTCTTTTTAGATACTGGTTGGTGGCGTTTGCCACTATCGCAACATGAGATTAGGAAACCTACATTCAGTCCCAGTCCTTCAACAGATCCTAGTTTCAGTCTCTGACTTCTTTGCGTGCCAAAAGCTGACAGGCCTCCTTCAGTGGCCGAGAGCATCGCCAGCCCAGTGATCGCTGTGCCTCCCCGCCTGGCAGCACCCGCGCCCTTCTCACAGGCAGTGCAGAGTGAAGCAGAGCCAGGGGGCTCTATCCAGGCCTTGGTCAAAGCATGAATAAGCGATACTGAGTTCATTAGTGCAGCAAACAAAGCTCAGCACACACCAAGCCGTGGGGCCTCCTTCCTGCCAGGCGTGACAACTGGAAAGCAAAAGCACAGGCTCTGCTGCTGGCGCAGGGCAGGGGACAGCACGCCGGCTTTCAAGGAGGGTAGACTCCTGCCTCATGAGCTCCTGGAGGAATGTAGGCAAAACGTAGCCTCCAACTGCTGCTCAGGTTACACATTTCTACCAATAACCCTGATAAAAAGAGAAAGTTTTTCATGTTGAGGATAGAGCCCAATGAGACCGTGCAGTCTGCAGCCTTGGAGGTTTTCAAGACCCAACTGGATAAAGTTCTGAGCAACCTGGTCTGACCTCAGAGCTGAGCCTGCTTTGGTTGGAGATTGGACAAGAGACTTCCTGAAGATCCTTCCAACCTGAGTTACCTTGTGATAGACCACAAATTCTGCAGCCCCTACCCTCCACGGTTTGGGAAGGCTGTGCAGCTTGCTGCAGCACCCCAGTTTTATTCCCCATGGAAGCTCTCACTCAATTTGCCCACACTTTACTGTGCCACAAACTGCCCAGCCCACTTTAAATCATTGAGAGAAAACTTCTGGCAGAAACACAAGCCGGTTGTAACACACTGAAACCCTCTTCTGGAGGAGGACAGGTCCATGCAAGCACAAGAGAAGCTGAAGAGAGGGACTTGCCTGCTGTGACCTTGCATACCAAGTGGGGTAAAACCCCGCAAGGTCCCCTGGCAGCCAGCTGCATCTCCCTAAGACTGAGCAGGACTCCCCCAGCCTGCTGCGGTGAAAAGGAGGAGAGGGTCTCTCTGCCCCGGATAGTCGCTGCAGCAGGTCTCCATTGCAGAAAAGGGGTGTAGGTAGCTGCCATCAGCCACTGCCGGCTTTGGGGAAACAGGGCTCCAAACCCAGACCCTGGCCTCCAACAAGTCCAACTGATACAAACTCCTCAGCTTCGCTCCCCTCGTGCCCAGCTGAAGCTGAAACCTCTGCTAGGGGAAGGGGCTCTTACTGCAGAGCTCTGAAGTAAATATTTCTGAGCTCTTTCAGCCCCAGTTTTACCTCTAACAGCACAGGAAAGATTTCCTCACCACAGCTAGTATCAGGGAGGTGAAGGCATCTGTACAAGCCTCATCATCTCATTGCCCAGCTCCTACCCATTAGTAACTGCCTCAGCAAAGCCCATGTCTCTGCTCCAAGTGCAGCAGTGGAGGAGGGACAGTGTCCTCTCTCCTCCAGGGAATCCCATTTTGGATGCCATACCAGCTGGTAAAACAGCAGCCGCCTCTGTTCCGCACCCCGAGCTGAAAAAACAGCACCCGCCTCTGTTCCGCTGCTGCCTTGCAGCAAAGCAAGGTGCTCACGTACAGGACTGACACCGTACTGAAGTGTCTGCTAGGAGACAGCAGACTGCTCTTAAGAGAAGATTTCTTAACTGTCTACCTGAAAGAAGGCACTAGGAGACGTGAGAAGGATTACATGAAGGTTTTAAGAACAGACAAGACACTCCCCCCCAGCTTGTGCCTGGTTCATGGGGACCTTTCGCACAAAAGGAAAAGCCAGGGAAAAGGCTCTCTCACAATACCCATTCATGAGGCTGGAACACAGCTCCCGCAGAAACAACAGGCTATCATACAGCAACCACGCTTTTAGAGTAAGAGTAAAACCTGGATGTGGTGCATTTCTTCCCCACAACACCTCTCCCCTAACCCCATAACTAGCTCCCCACTCCCCGTCCCACCAGCCTCTCCCCTCACAGTCCCAGCTCCTGCATGCCTCACAGCTCGCCTCTTACCACAGCCCAATACCCCCTGACCCATTACCTACACCCTCCTGCACTGCTGATGCGGCATTATCCATCATGCAAGCTGCAGCCCCCCGTGCTTTGGGGCTTTTGAGAGAAGGCAGCCTTCGGCTGCCGTACCAGCCACATCTGGCTATGCAAAACACTGTCACAGGGAGAACGGCATCTTCACACTGGAACGTAGATGAGGAATACAAAACTGTTTCCAGGAACATAAAAGATCACTTTCTTGGGAGAAAGGGGTGAAATAGGAAGGCAGCCCCTCTTATCCACACTCCTCCCACAGCCACCTGCTGTCTGCTTAGGCCAGTAACTACTCAGGTTGAGGAGATGCCTGCCAGTTAGATCTTGCCCTGGTCTAGCCTGACCCAGCAGTGTGCATGGTGGAGCGTGGGAACCTTCGGCGTGAATCCATGATGAATGTGGGCAGGGTAACTCCTTGACCTGCTGGAAACTTTCTGCTTCAACTCAATTACCAGTATCCAGTTACAAAGGGTAAAACAGCATCTCGTTTTCTTTCGAAGATTCAGCCCTTATTTTTCAGTCAGATGCTTCTGTTTGCTCTTCCTGCCTCAGAGCTCTCTTGGTTGGGCAACTTCACTGCCAGGAAGAGATGGATTTTCTTTCCCCACTTGCCTCTTAAGGATCCATTCAGTGAACTTGGAAGACGCCTTCCTGCAGACCAACCTAGCTCTGCATTTTTGAGCTGTGCGGAATGCTGATCCACTGGGCCAAGAACAGGTCTGTTCAAAACACGTTCCAGGTCATCTCCCAAGTCAAAGAGGGAAATCTGGAAAAAAAAGCAAACAGAGTATCTGCTCCACCCCACCAAACCTAACACCTACTGTTGTCTGCTCACAGGTTTGGCTCTGGGATGCTGAAAGCTGTGTGCGCCCTTGGGCAGATGTGCCAGGCAAGTTTGGTTTTGACCTCATCGGCTTCAATTTTTCAAAGTAAATTCTAAAATCCTCATACATTATAAAAAACCACTGCCCCTCTACCACATCAGCCTGGTGAAGCTTGGAGTCACTGTTGAAGGTAGCAAAACCTTGTAAATGGGGGAAGAAAATACGTTTGTGCAAGTAATAAAAGTAAAAACTAAAGGGATGAAGTGCGTGTCTACGTACCAAGTAATGGCCTTCAAAGGGACAAAAAGTAGAAATCTGATGGAGAATGGAACTCTTCTATCACTAAGCACTGAGAAAAGTGGTATAAGAAGAAAGCAGGAAGAAATGGATACTCTGGAAAGTCTTAAACAACAAACCCAACAAAATCAGAAGAAAATGGTTTAGAAGAGCCTTTAAAATGAGTTTTATTGTCAGAATTTTACAAGTAGCCTTCAGTGGCATCATACAAGAACTCTGTTGCAAAACTCTAATAAATAGTCTGCCCCAAGTCCCAAAATATTTTTGGAAATAAAATAAAACCAAACAAAAATAAAAGAGAATAAAAGCAAGACTCCAGGATGCTCAGAGATGTTAGCAATATTTCCCATTTACAAATAATATCAGGCATTATATAAATCTCCTTCATACAAGTCATTAAAAAACCCAAGACATTCTAAACCTTTACAAAAGCACTCCAGAAATAGTTCCAAAGAGATCCATTTCCATGACAAAACATTAGAGAAGAACTCCATGGGGATTAGCATCACAAATGAAGTTTGAGGTTGAAGTGTAGTGTGTACTTGTGTGGAGCAAGATTAAAGAGCACGAAAAAGGGATTTGAAAAGAGCGTGGAAGTTTCTGTGACAAGACTATGCCTGATGATTTTAATCTGCCTATTTGAGAATGTGGTAAAGGGGAGGGAGTGGATGCTCTTGAAATTAACCCCCAAATATACTGCACTTTATGCAAGGCAGTATTTAAGGTAGTAACCGTATCCTCAGAAGAGAGCTGAAAAGGTTTCTCAGCACGCTGCACAGTTCAATGCCCGTGCAGACTGCAGCACTTAAAAAGTCATATTCTGACACCTAAAAGGTATTTTCTGGAGAGGTAACACATTGTGGTAAGTCAGCTGTTCCTTCAAAGAACAAGAAATTAACTTTCCTGCCATGAGGCAGTTTGGGAAATCTCACGTTAGACAGTTTCACTGGCAACCGGGGATTTCACAGCTCCAATCTTATCCCACTGCTTTGAAAAAATGAAAAAGGCTTCTCGAATTCACCTTTACATATTCCTCTGTCTTCCATAGTAAAGGATTTGTAAGACCTCTTATGTAATAAAAAGCAAGTTTGAATAAATATTTCTCAAATCTGTTGTGATTTGAGAAGTCCAGAGAAATGGAATGGGAAGGCAGGTGTGTAGAGATGGTTTATGTGTATTTTCATGGAAACAGTTCAGGAGAAAGAAATCTTAATCTCTTTACAACTTCAGCCTAAGTCTTCTGTGCATATGCAAGGAACAGATTCCCCTGGAAGGGAAGGGGACTATACTTAAGCGGTACAGCAATGGTGGTCAGCATCTCTCAGCCTGCCTGATACAGCATGAACTGCAGCATGCCTCGTTTTGCTGTTCGTAAAGGTACTTGCAGCCATCGTTTCCACAGGAAACAACGGCTACTGAAAATGCCAATGCAACAGATGTGTGATAATGTGCCTCACCCATGGCTCACATCTCTAATCTCTCTCAAATGTTATGATGCTGGTTGTACTGTACCATACACTACGGACACACGTTCTCTGTAACGTATGGGAAGGTAGCACTAGCAATCAAGCGCAAATTGCTAAGGAGACACCTAAAACATTGCATCACATCCCCTTGTCTGTGGCATACTTCAGAAAACAATGTAAAGAGCAGTAAAATAAACATTTCTAATTTTCTAGATGTCATAATATTTGCCAAAGCTGCAAGGAAAAGCAGATTACCTGAAACAGAGAAAGGAGTTAATGGGAACAGAGGCAGATGGAACAGCAAGCCTGATCCCGCCTCCAAATCATTTTGTACATAACAGATAAAGAGACAATGTGCAAAAAATAGACATTCACATTTTAGCAGTTAAACTTTTATTTTACCTTTTTAAAATTATTTACTTTGTTTTTTCTACAAAAGGCAGACATTGATTGTTGATCTGCAATTGTTCTGAGTGCGCGCAGAGATGCAAAAAAGGGTTATTGGAGGATGAAGGACAGGGAAGTGCTCTGACTATACTTTCACATGTCATGATTAAGGTGGCATTAAAGCTTAAGTCCCAGTAATAATATTCATAACAGATAGTTTCCTTCTCCAAACACTGTTCTCAGTTCATATCAATGGTGTTGAAAACCCATTCGGTGAATTTCTTCAGTTTCTCGGTTGCATTCTGGGATTCCTCCTGTAACCTCAAGTTGTCTTCCCGCAAATGTTGCACTTCAGCCTGAAGACTGGCCTTGTCCTCTTTTTCCTTAGGCATGAAGAAAAATACAGATCTTAGTGGAAAGTGTGTGACATTTCATTCCTCACTTTTTGCTTGCATGAGCAGTATTTCTCTATGTCAAATTCTAATACAGAAGCTGGCTCCCCAAGTGGTGAAATAAAATTGGGCATGCCCTGTTCTATATGTACAACATGTATGTACAACTGCTGATGGTTAACCAAATCAGGGATAGGAAATATTCCTGCAAATGCTTCCCCAGCTAAAAGACTTTTCATCTGACCACAGCAGATCCTTCTTGGACCAAGGAGGCAGTAACACAATACAGGAAGTTTCCACAGTAGAAATTGTATGTTTAGATAATACTGTCAACTTTTCAAGATCAGCAGGATATATTTACATGGACTAACTACAAGCCTTTCACAGCGTCACCTGAATCACCCTCCTAATGTAAGCAGAGGAATCAAATGCCTACAAATTTAGACACTCTATCCTAGCCTTGCATAATTACAAGTGTGGCCTGAGAAAAGTAGCAAAGAAAGGTCTTTTTCTCATACAAGGATGAGCCTGTCACAGGCACAGACATGGCAAAGTGGATTACACAGTTATTGGCGTCACCTATCAGCACTAAATACGCATCTTACAGATTTTCTGTAGATGAAATGTTTACCTTCCTTAAATCCTCTTGCAGCATCTTCAGCAAACCTTCCAGTTGGTCCACTTTAGAGGCGAGAGTTGGAGGAGATTCTTTACTGTTGAAAGCAGGAAACAGGAATAGGTATTGATATGATTTACTGTCTTCTTCACATAGGGCAGCTAACAGCCTTGTCTACACTAAGTGGCTTTATGTAGGTATGCACTCAGATACACTAAGAATTCACAAAACAAACAAAAAAGAACTTAAACAAAGAGCACATGGAACACATCTAGCACATTAATCAACAGAAAACTCGTGATTAATTGGGGCCATCCCATCATTTGACTTCTCTCTACTCCTACTCATTATATGTGCCTTGAATTATTACCATTGCTTCGAAGATGTTCATGAACATCTTAGACAAGAAAGAACCTGCAAAAAGGTTCAACCGGACTTATAATTATTCTGTTTTCACTTCCCACCACCATCTTCATGAGAACATGTGAAGAGTTCTTCTGTGAAGCCTGGAGATGGCTTCCAAATTTTGTAGCTAAGGAAGCCTGCATATCTGGTGCGTTTACTTACCCTGTATAAGGCTTTATCTGTGCAGTAAGCTGGTCCTCAGCCTGATCACTACTGGAGGCAGCGCTCACAGGTCTGTGATTTTCATCAGCAGCAGCAAAAAATGAAGCTCGCTGAACTGAGAAGGCAAACATACAGAGAAAAACAACGGCAGCAGTAATGATTATTTGTTCATGCATAGCGCAACAGTTACACTGCAGGATCTCAAAGCAATGTAAGAAAGTCTGTTTCAAGTAAGATAAGATGATGATATGACATACCAATATCCACTTGACAGAAGCAAACTGGCATTGCAAGTGTTTGCACCAAGTTCTCCACTGTATTAGATTCAAGAAGCAAGTACTAGCTCTGGCACAGCACTGCATCCTCACACAGATCATGCATCACCCTCAGGCTAAGAAGCTCTCCAGGAGGGAGATGCTAGAGAGTGCAAAGCAGAGATACCCCGGCGGTGCTTGCAGAGTCCACTCAAGGCCAGTTCCAAGAGAGGCAAGAAGCCAAGCTGGAACCAGCAGCGCTGTGCAGAACTTCCCGGGTACAACTGCATGACACTACCCAATAACTTGGTAACCATATTTAGTTTCCTTCACTCCATAAAGTATCCCTTTATCTTGAGAAAAGAAAAGCTCACTATGCACAATTTACATGTGAAAGTAAAATGACCAATACAATTTTTCAGAACCTGAAATTTCTTCCTTATGTCTTAGAAAACATTTTCAGATTGAAACGTGAAACCTCTTTCCTGCCTTGTCTCTATACTTTTTGTCCTGTAACCGCTCAGATGTTTTAACACATCTCTAAATCACTGTCACATGTGGTGTGACACTAAACTACCCGACTGCCCCTACCTCTGGAGTCTCCTAGCACAAACAGCAACATAAACACTTTCTAGTTTAATAAATTAACATCTCTCTCCCTCAGCAGCTGCTGGTTTCTCACTGCAAATAGAACAGTATCATCTTCTTCTGCTCAGCAAATTTTTATTCTGTGCTTTCAACAAGGCTAAAATTAATGTGCCTTGGTATTTGATGGAATTTTTCCTGCTCCTCTCTTTTTTCCTTTGAATGAAAAGACTACAGGTTGGTATAGCTCAGGGATGCAGGCAGCTTTTGTTTCAGCTGGTTGCAGATACCACTATTTGTTAACTTCAGAGGCTTGTGCTGAAGACATCAATTAATGGTGTAGAAGAGGGGTGTCCAGGATCACAAATCAGAATTTAGGCTGCTTGGTACTTGTCAATCCCTACTGGCACCTGACAGTGACTAGAGACTGGGATTATATTGACATCAGACAGCTGTTCCCTCTCCAAGTCAAATTTGAATATATTTTTACAGCGGTCAGATGGAGGTGCCAGCCAACACATTACCCCAGGTTTTCTTCAACTGAGCTGTCAGTTTACCTTTGCCCCACGGACTTTGTTCACACTTCTAAAGAGAAACAGAAGTGGGGCCCACAAAAGTGAAGGATTCAGGTTAATGAGGACAGTCAAATAAATCTAGCCAAAACCAGAGATCTTTTAAACAGAAATTGCCAACCACAGTGAAATGCATTAAAACCTGGGTGTCATCCCTATGTGGCGGTGAACAAAACCATCACTACAAATTCAGCTCCTCTTGAGGACTAAGGCTTACTTTTTATACTCTTTCCCAAGACTGCACAAAAGAAATATGAGATATGCTGATCCGACAACTCCTATGGCAACAGAGCACACATGTACATCTTGAACACCAGGCTTAGACATGCACTGTCTTAATGATGAACACGAGTACTACCAAGAACAGCCTTCTCTAACCATGCAGAACAATGCCTAAAAGATTCAGGATCAGTGAAAACACTTTCTTGAAGGCGGGACAGCATTTATGCCGAGATTAGGAAAAGTCACTTCGATTTAATGCACCTAGAAGACTCTTCCATCGGATTATAGTAACTGTAAGGTAAACTCCCTTTGGGCTGAAGTGTATTTAATTTTAAATTCAAATACATCTAGGCAGCTTACAGTTCTCTTCAGTTTACCAAGTGTCACGGAGATAGAAAGTGCATAGGATGAATCGACACTTATGTGCAAGTCTATGTATCCAGAGCACACAAAGTGAAGAATGGCAATGGAAAAGTATATACCAACAAGGCATAATTCCCGAATTACCTTGGCAGCACACTTCCACTGCACTACATAAACTTCTGGCTAGTGCAGTAACCAAGCAATCATTAGTGTGCTCATATGCTTTTCCCCTACTATTTGACTTTACTTTTGCACTTTTGTGCCAGATGTCTTTTCCACCCTAGCTGTGAAGTCTGTAACTGCTCTACATGAAATGAAAAGTAGCCAGTTGCACAGATATTTGGCCAAACCATAGCACAGAGGAATTTCAAAATGAAGAAACGGTATCTGAGTATTACATACAAAGTTTTAGGCTGTTAAGACTTTCTATTTTAAATGAGCTTAAGCTTCAGACTAAGTAGAAACAGTAACAACAACAAAAGCAAGAGTCAAGATTAAAAACCAAAACAACAAACACCCCCCACTCCTTAATGAAGCATGCACAAAGACCAGCTTTAAGTATTATATTCTGAAAACCTACCTTCAAAGGCTTTGGCAGCATCTACCAAGTTTGACCAGTCCAGATCAGAGGCAGAATCAGGCAATGGCATAAGACCAGGGTCTGGCATGGGCTGCCGTCTTTGTTCCTGGATATCGGTGAGGGAGCTGTCTGAGGCAGAAAACTCTCCTAGAGTAATGCAGAACGGATTACAAACTCCATTAAAAAACCCAACCAACCAAATTCCTTTCTTAATACTAATTCATCCCTATTTTTGATTTTTCTGGGACAGCACTTTTGGAACCAGAACTCAGTAGAATGTTTGGTCAACCATAGTTGACCAGATACAGCATGCTACAAGCCAGTTTTCTGTGACAGTGCTTCTCACCAGGACATTCAGCTCCTGTCCGAAGGAGCCTGAATCTTTGCAGCTTAGCACTTCAAAAGCCAACCTCTGCCTCCCCCCAGCACTGGGGCCGGGGACAGTACTCTTCTACTCAACGACTCCTGCCTCTGCACAAGCTGAGGGTACTTTGGAGGGCTCTGCAGATTGCTGGGCTTCTACACTCCCTGGAATCTATTGGCTCCTGTAAAAATACAGAATTGTGGGGGTTTTTCCCTCCTCTCTTTACAATCTCATAAACCACTGGGAGCAGACTTAGGCCTACCAGGATGGATCAGAACAAGAAAACCCTTAAATGACTTCCACAGCATTGCACATCTCTCAGCAGTTTAGTGAAACCTCTTGATCTTTAACGAAAAATATCCACACATAATTTGGTACATGGCCTACTACAGAAAAAACAATGTCAAGCTTGAAAAAAGGATATAAAGTCCCTGTAAATTCTGTGCAAACTGGTGCCTAGCAAAGTGAAACACTTGAATTATTGCCACTAATTAG
>NW_009618307.1:49477-65885 GCF_000690535.1 Cariama cristata | reverse complement strand
GGGAAAGACCAAATTGTGAATCAACAATTATCTACTTTATTTTAGTTTACTGGCTGGACAATCAAAAAATGTGGAACGCCTGGTCAATCAGCACGTGCATAAGCTCAGAAGGAGCAACAATTTGCTTCCTCATACCCTCTTGTCCTGGTTTGGCTAAACAGGGCTATTTTCTCCTTTCAGGAGTTTTTCTTTCAGTTAAGTCCCTTCTAAGTAACTGCACTTTCTGAAAGTACAGCTACATGTTTTTCAGACACTGTCTGCGTTTCAGGCCTGATAATGCTCGCTCTTTATAGTTGCTACTGAAGTATCAGTAGGATTGGTACGCAGAGAGGCCCATGTTTATACTTATCTCTGTGAGAACCAAAGCCACTGCTGGCCTTCTTTTGTTAAGCAAGCAAAAAGTCGTAAAAGGGTCGCACCTGTGGGAGAGTCCAGATGGGACAGGTGACCAAAAACTGACTAACGAGGTATTCCATCCCATCCACGTCATCCTCAGTATAAAGCTAAGGGATCACGAGGGCATCGCTCTCTTCTTTCATGGCCGCCATCCCTGTGGGACCCTGCTCGCTCTCCTGCCTCCGACCCCGATCCGTGCATTCCTGAATCCGGTTCCTGTCGGCTGCGCAGTCCGAGTCCGGTCCGGGACGCCCGGGTGCCCGCCCTGCTGAGCCCCTGTGGGTTGCGGACTGCGATCCCCCGGCCGTCATTGGGACACTCAGTATTGGTTTTGTATACTTTTCCTCTTATTTCTATTATTAGTAGTGTTACTATTAATACCTTATACTATTTCCCATTATTATTGTATTATTTAAGTAGTTTTCACTTCCAACCCGTAGATCTCTCTCCCTTTTCTCCGTCCTTTCCCCTCCCGGGGGGAGGGAGGGCATTAACAGAGAGCGTCTGCCACCCGCTTTAAGAGCCGGCCCAGCCTTAAACGGTGACACCTCTGTCAGGGTGTAAAGAAAGTTTTGAAAAATTTGTAGGTGGTATTAGAAGCACCAGAGGTGTAGGGGTGAGAATATGGACTGGGTTCCTGGGAGGAAGCTGCAGAGAAGAAGGGTACAATAGAGAAGAATCTCTTTGGAGCAGAGAACACAAAGACAGCCTGTGGGCAGGATACAAGCCCATTGGAAGCCAAATGCCATTAGCTGTGTTGCTTATTTTTGCCTTTTTTTTTTTTTACAGTTTAAATAACTTCAGTAACTAAAATAACTTTCTCGTATCTTCAGCTAAATAATATTGCTGCCTGGGAAACAATGACCAGAAGAGCTACACGACATTCACTACCTTGCTCAAAAAACTTGATTCTTTTTTTAATTTTTATAAACTTAAGTTCAGCTCAATACTAACACTGAGGATTCTCACATTATCTCCCCAAAGAGGGCAGTTATTTGGGAAGTTCTTAACATGAAAATATTTACAATTAGTGAAAAGATACACCGAATTAGAAGAAGAAACTAACCATTTGAAAAATTACCTGTTTTAAAAGTGTGAGTTAGATTGTTAATTAAGACAGACGAGTAAATAAGAGTATTTTTAGCTCATTGTTTTCCCTCTTCAAAACAAATGAAGGTGCACTGGAATGCCTTTTCTTTGTTATTAAGATCTTTGAATTAAAAGAATTTTGAATAGCTGGAAGCCAACAAATACTTGTGGTATTAAATATGCAGCTCTACTTAATCTTTCTCTCAGCAAAGGCAAGTGTGGCAGGGGGGAGAATTCGTGTGCCACTCAAATAGCTGGTCCTTTTATCATGCAGGCCCTACATTTTATAGAAAATTGAAAATCTTGTTTTGTTGACAAATGTAGAAAGCTTATGTGTTAGGAGGAGTAATCAGTTTGGAGTGGAAGAGAATGTGACAGTTAAGGAAGGAAAGGTTTTGTGGTTTTCTTTTTGGAAAATACAGGCATCTATATGAAAAGAGACGAAGTGCTGCTTTCCACTTCTGCTCAGATAGCATCATTAATCTTCTGACCCCAAGCCCTCAGAAGCCAAATCCACCATCCAGTTACAAGGGTAACCAAGTCTGCAAAGTTATTTTAGTGCATGTAAAAAGCAGAAGTGAAGAGAGCTCTGTTTCCTAACTCTTACGCAAGAAACACGTTACACAGAAACAACAGCTCATGAAAATGTCAGGTTCAACACTGAAAACTGATGCCTGGTGATCACAGACAGATAAAAAGAATCTAAAATAGATTTCTTCAGCAGACCTCACTGTCAAATGTATCCTGTGTATCTAAATACAGAATGTGCTTAGGGCCCACTCTAGTGAGTTGAATCTGTTGATAGCCTTGTGTTTTTCTCTTGAAACATACCAAAACATGAATAAATCAGAGCAGATATGTATTTCCTCAGAAAACACTGCAGAATCCTACACTGTGAGATCTAGCTCTATTTCTGGAAAACACATTTAGTACACATTTAGTTACGAGGTACAGCGGGAACCTGTGAAAATTCCCTTTCTCACCAAGTGAGACATTCACCATGCAGCAACACACAACCTAGCAGATAACCCTACTGAGACACTTCAGTAAACTAATGGGGGAAAGCTGAGTGCCTTCTTGACAGCAGTTTACCAAGTAACTTTTTGTTGTTAGCTGTTCATCCGTGACTAAAATAAGTAACTCAAGTCCTGTAAAATGAATAGGGTAAAGGACTGAATTTAGAAATAGCTGGTGCAATAAAAGCTGTATCTGGTGTAGCTGTACATCCAAATGTCCACTAGCATTTATCCACTTTTATATCATAGTATTTTGCTCCCATAATCCCTCACTAAAGGAAATGACACAAAGTTGTCACTGGTGGATAACCAAGCACACATTATTTGCGCAGTGGTCCAACTGGTCCAGATGACTCCTGGAAGAAATGGTGAAAACTTACAGCCAATGAGGCAAATTTTTGTGCTGCCTCCACAAGGTAACTGTATGACTGTCCTCACTGAAGTGAGGAAAAAAAATTCCCATCCTATTTTATAATTTCAGGCATGTGACTTGACTCTCCTGACTTTAGCAAAATCAAGATGGAAGTACTAACTGCTGTAACAAACATTTTCCCTTAAGATGATTCACAAAGGATTCCTCTGAAAGTAGAAAAATAGAAAATACACTTACCATGTAGTGATTTCATTCCCAAAGTATATGATGGTCTCCGTAATGGCAGCGACTTTGGGAGAGAAGGGTACGTGCTGGTGAACAGGACATCATTTGGCATGGCTTGGTCCAAGAGCGAGGCCCGTGAGGTGAAGAAGTGGTCCCTTTGACCACTGTAAATACTCTCATCTGACAAAGTCCTTTGCAAGGCACGCCTTGTGGTAGGAGTGCTGGGAAAGGGAGACTGACAGGACAGAGTGTGTGACTATACATTCATAAAAACAAATAAAAAGAAATGAGGAAAAAAAAAATCAATAAAGAAAACTTTTGAAGTTTACGTTGAATTTTTTTTTTAAAAAAAAACTTTTTTTTTTTAATAAGAAAGCAAGTGTTAACATAGTATTTTTTCAGAGTAGATAGGCTAAAAAAGACATATATATATTATAATCTCCTTCAAAGCAGATTACTTCAGTTCTTTTTCCTATCTCACATTCTACCTTTTAAATACCTTTCAGATTTCTCCTGAAGTGGAAATCTCAGGCAGCCCTTGTGGATTCTAGAGCTGATGTGTAGCAAAGATAATGTCTACAGAAGCAGACTGAATGCTGCATAAAGAAGAGTTCATCCTTGTACCCAGGGGAGGCTGTCTTCCTGGAGGCAGAGCACCAGCAAATGCCAACTAATTAAAAGTCTTGTAGTACTGAACAACTAGGAACACCCACCACCACTTCGATTCTTCAGAAGGATTTGAATCAAAATTAAGTAAATAGGTCCATGAGTAAGACAACTTGTGTCTTACGTGGAGCATGGAGGAAGCTGGGATGATGCTGGGGGTAAGAGAAAGCAATGCTGTGGTTAGCCTGGAGTTATGCGCTCTCTGGCCAGTGCCAGCGAGCTGCTATCAAAGAATGCATAACCATTCCCATCAGCAGACACACAGATTTTCATGAAACCTGTAGCAACATAACTATCCCTAAGACATAACATTTCTTTATGGTGCAGTTGAAATTTGGTCCAAAGGCTTTCATGGAGAAATGGCAAACAGAAAGGAAGACCTCACCACTCTCATTTGCTCTGTAAGCAAGTTTAAACAAAAAAGGAGATAATACTATTTCCAGAAAGAATGATTAAACATTATAAAGAGTTGCTCATTTGCACATAAAAATAATTCTCTCTTCTCAGAGAGAGGGGGAAAAAAAATAAATGTTTAAACAGACAGTACTCTATTCCTGTGATCAAAATCCCACACTACAAGGTGGGAGAAGAGCGTGGAGCAGGAACTATTGGTACTGTACAAAGACAATCTGCTAGAATTTTTTTTTCCAAAATGTTACAAATTTTTAATATTAAAAGATTGCTGCACATTTTGGTTTTATAACTAAAGATCAGAAACAATTAAGATTACTTCCAAAAACCTGCTGTCATCAAAAGACAAGGAAGGAAAGAGAAGCCAAGTCCCATGCCAACTTTCTATTACGTCAAATTCTCCCTTCTGCATTGCCTCCCTCAGGACATTCCCATCACAGTATGAACCCTGCATATAAAGTTAACACTACAGAGATGTCAACTTCTGGTACAGTTGTCACTGTGTTATATTGAGGATCAAGATGCTTTTTTATTCTGAAACGCAAAAGCTCAATCAGCAGGTTCATGTTATGATCCAGTGAAATCTCCCAGTACTTGCCCTGAAGTGGAAAGGAAAATAAAGAGCTGCTAAGCTAAGCAGCATTTACTCAAGGTTGGTATAGTTCACTTAGTGTTAAAAAAATTAGGAGTCAGAGCCACCAGTTAATGTCAGACGTTGAGATTAAAAGGTTACACACATATGAACATCTAGTGGAGTCGGAACAGAGGCAACAGGAGCAGGAATTGTCTTCTGGTAATAGAGCAGAGGGAAGAGAAAAAGAAGGGTGACTTGTCTGAGAAGACATAAGTAGTAGGTAAGGAGATAAGGAAGGCTGGGAAGATAATAAAAAGATGCACAAGACACACCAAATCACAGCCTAGAACAAATTCTACTAGCAAACAAAGCCTTTGGCATCCAACAGACAGGAAGGAGGAGGATTTTTGGTCTTTGTGCAGTGAACTAACGAAGGCCATTATGCCTTTTTTTTTTTTACACAAAAGATTTTATGCTGTAAGAGCAACTTTTTTGTAAGACGAAATATAAATCGTGCAGTGGGCAGAAATGACAGTTACTTTTAAAATGGAAACGATTTAATTTATTGGTGTGATAGAATGTTATTAACTTGCTGAAATTTATCAATAGTGTAACCTGAGTTAACATACTTGTTACAGTCACCAGGAAATAAAGATCAGGGTAAGAATTGATTCACCATCTCCAAAGCAGAACAACAAACTTAGGAACATACACACTTTTCATGGTCCTCAGATCACCTCTTTAAACAGAATGGAATTTCTTGGAAGGAGAACAATCCTCTTGCTCAAAACAACCAACAGGAGATACTTGCAACTCCCATGTCCCACTCCCCTCAGAACTACCACAAACCTAAGAAAAAGGTATCTTGCCATTGGCAAGGTTTTTTTCCCTCCGGCCTCAAAGGTAACATCCGAAATAACCTGTGTACGGAACCTAGCGCTTGGAAGTTTTAATAAGCCACTTTGGGTTTTTACAAGCAAAAAAAGAAGTTGCTGCTCTCTCTTCTGCATGGTTGCTGTGGAAACTGTTGGGGCTCTAGATGATGAGCCTGAGTTGTTGAGCACTGACTGCACATGGAGACTGTAGAAATCAAGACATTCTCTTCAAAATTAATATATGCACTTTCGTGTTATTATACACATTTTGAAACACATCGGGAAATGCTTTTATTTATTTTGTATAAATATTTGCTTACATTTAGGGAGCATCAGAGAGGCGTAAAAGCATGCTTTTTGCAATGAGTTTCAATACCGTCAACAAGTCACTGTCTAGCGATGCAATCAGAAAAGAACAATCTAAATGCAAAGACAACACTGCAGGATTTTCCATGAGTCAGCAGTCCTAAACGTTCTTTGCAATTTGGCATACTAGTCTCTTTAAATTTGCACACAAAACTGCAATAACATCGCAGTGATTGGAATAATGAAACTGTTCCCCAAATGTATTTTCCTAGTAGATCAGTCTGTGACAAATGGATGACTTTCTCTCAATGATGAGAATTCAGGTAATGCCTTGCATTTTACTCTCCTGTTATGGTGAGAATAGAAAAGATCATATCTGAGAAACTCTTTCAGTCCAATGCAAAGTCCAACCGAGTAAGTTCCGTATGAATGAACGCTTCAGATTTGACTGCTTTGAAAGCACCCAGTATTTTCTGCACAGAAATCTTACAGCTTCATGGCCTTCACCCCCTCTCAAATTGTGAAGCATTTGCTGCATTAGTTGATGTGCTTAGGCAGCAATGAACCCAATCATCAAATTCTTATAAAGTGTAACTTTACATGTTTCTATTTTGTAACAACAGAACTATGACTTGGATCAGAAGAGGACTTGTGCATTGCTCTTCAGGTATTCTCAGGTCTCACATAACAGTGACAAGAGAGAGCCAGATGACAGACTTTCTCTTTAACATACCTTAAAATTCTTCTGGGATTCAGGTGTTGGGCTATCAAGATCTATCAATTTCTTCAGCTCTTCTTCAACGGTGGACTTGGATACTCGTTTTGGTGATGCTCGTAGATCCCTTGCTGAAGCACGCAGCCGAGGGTGGGCCATTTCATTGCCATCACTCTGGTGACGTCTTAAATGAAATGGAATAGACACATTCAGGTCTCAAAAGCCCTGGGGCAGGAGGCATGAATGAAACAAGAATTATAGCACCCTCAAGATTTTCAAAGAAAAAACCTAAGCTGGGGGCATGGAGGAGGGAAGGAGTTTCGCTAATACAGCAGAGCTTCATCATAACGAATACCTGTTGAAGCAATAAACTTGTAAACATCAACTAGCAAAACACTTAAAGGTTATAATAATACATTTTCCCAATAAGGGACTGAATCTATTAAAATAACGTGTTCAGTACAAAACTAAAAAATATAAATGTTGTCAATGAACCCAAAAGCAGCAAATCACTAAATTTCTTTAATCTTTCAACTGTTTTTTTATAATGCAGTTATCACAAAGTTTCACCATCTCTTTTTGACAGCCAGTTATTGGTATCATCTAGGGATACTGTGCTTGACCCAATAAAAGTCAAGAAGGGCTGAATAAATTACTTTGAAATGGGCTTTCTGAACCACTTGCTTTCCAAGTCATATTAGACTTAAAGGAACAGTATTTTCACTAGTAAGCTGTTTCTCAATTTCTCTTCCAACAGAGATGGTTGCATGTTGTAACACAGAGAGCTCTTGGCTTGCTTTAAGCCAGTTAGACTGGATATTGGCAGCAATCTTAACAAGACAACATCGAGTGCCACAGAGCTAATGCACAGCATGCATGGTACTACTACATGGATGAGAGGCTTAAGGAAAACTCAGGCTCTACGTTAAGATGATTTTTAATATTTGCTCAAATAGCATTTTGAGTCACCTTTATGAAGTCCTAAGGAAAGACAAGCTTTAACAGGACTGAAACCCATAAGCTCTCTAGAAATGACAACTTGTAAAAAAAATTTTTTATCAGGGAATGAAATTAGCTAACAAATATTTAAGCCTAACTGCAGATTAAGTTCTACAGAAGACTAAGCATTCTATTAAATAGTCTTGAGCTCTTCTATGCAGAGAAGTGTCACAGATCTCAATGCTTCTTTACAATTAAAGCAAATAACCAAACAAGAGAACCAAAAAACAGTCTTACTTTCTTGAATCCATAAACCCCACTGAGTTTATTGTCCCTTCTGGCTTTTTCCATCCAATCAGATACTTGCTAGTAGCACCCTGGCGAGGGTAGAAAGTCCTAGGACCAGATGAGGAGGAAGAGGAGGAGGAGAAAGAAGGTGCAAGTTGGGGAGAAGTAGCAGAATGAAGCTCTTCTTTAGGTGAGCTTCTGGCACTGGTGAAAACAACCGGGCTGGCAGAGTGTCGTGAGCTCATGGTACTAGGAAAAAAACATAATAAAGACAAAATTTGCCTCAAACGTGTATATATGCACCTTGTTTGACTATATTTAAAGCAGAATGCTGGGCACAAGATGTTTCTCTCATCAATAGTGAGTAGAGTAGCAAAACCACTTTGCTCTTCTTAAGGGCCTTCCACCAATGTTTCATTAAAAACATCTCTGGTAGTAATGAAAAATTTTGTAAGCAACCTCTAAGGATGCAATATACCACTGTCCCCTCATTCCCCTTCACAAATGGGAAATCTAGGGTTCATGGTCATTAGGCAGCTTAAAAGTAATACAAGAGACTGTAGCTGAATTAGCAAAAAAATAAACCAAACAACACACAAACAAGTCCAATTTATTGCTGGTATTCCTGGCTGTGGCAGAAAACATATTTTGAAGGAACTTACGCAACAGGAAACATCTCTTTAAGACCCCACAACAAACCAAAGAAGAAACCCACACATCTTTCAAAAGAGGGCTTCCTGGATTGTGCCTGAAAAGCAGTTACTATTTGCAAAAAGACTCTTAAATTGAGAAGTTTGAGCAGGTTCCTAACATATATCACAATTTGTCTAGACAGAAAAAAGAGTTGGGATGACCAACTGCAGCTTATTGTTGGAAGGAGGAGGGGGGCTTTAGATGGGAGCTACTCTTTAGTTATGCTGATATCCAAATCTGATGAACTTGCATTATATCAGGAGCAGTAAGGCTTAAGACAATATTTACTATAACAACCTGAAAAGGTTAGGCATTTCTAAGTACAGTTACAAGAAAACTTTGTGTACAGCCTTAGTACTGAAATAGCATTATATATTTGGAAACCAGTTTTCTATCAGCTCTCTACACAACTTAGCCACATTTTCAGCCCTGTATCCAATACTGCAAGGAAGGAATTTGAAACAGATGGGCCCATGGTAAAGAACAGTTTCTGACTGAGAAATAAAAACTAGCTGGAAGGCTGAATAAAGTCACTGAATAATCTCTTCTTTCTTAGCTCAACAGAAAATTCTTCACCACTCTTCGTATCTTGATAAACAATGCATTTTCACATCTTACTGAAACAGAAAAAAATTTAAGGTTAAATTTATGTTGCCACCTGGGAAAATAATCTCACCTACATTTAGCCTTATAGAACTCAATTATCTAATCTATGCCACTTGTCTGGCTCCTGCTGTAGTCAATGGAGAAATATCCTCAGGAGGTGATTCTCCTCATCTTAAATTAGGTATCTCAGATACACAGGAAGAATTAATGCTTTGGAGTTTTTCCTCTTTTGCCATTGACAACAGATGGAGTCTAAAAAACCAAAAAAAATCACCTTCAACTACGTTTCATTTTCCAGTGGCTCCAGTTAAGCACCATGAGTCCCAACAGCGAAGTGCAGTAGATTTAATGAGGAGTCTGAGTGGACTGTAGTCTTCCCACCTCAAACAGGACCAGCTGCTCCAGTCCATGCTTCCATCTAACATGCTGGGATGGCTGTGAAGTCCCTCACATCAGGGTTAAGATGCATCTCCCCATGTGTAAGTAAATCAAATGACAATAATACAGATTTCGTATCACAGAATTACTTTTTTCCTTCCCCTCCATCTGCACATTTGAAAGGCCCATACAAAAATGGCAGATTGGGAAAACACAAGAAGAGATGTTCCTGTCCATCAAGCCCGTATATTTGGCACTGCACATCACAACCTTCGTATTTGTAGCAGATATAAGTAAACATAATTTGTAGTAAGCAAGCAGAGAAAAGTAAGAGCTACGGGGACAGGCAGTAAATTTCTCTACATTCCCCCTTTTCTCTCCTTTTTCAATAATGAAAGAAAACTCCTACACATGGTGAGTAAACCAGTCCATCTGTGAGGCATCACCACCACAAAATTAAACCACCAAGATTTGGGGAAGATGCACATCTTTAAAGAAAATGTACGGTGGGTTTTTTTGGGGGTGTTTTTTTTTTTCTTTCCATTTTTACCCCCTTCTAAGTACACCGAAGAAGTGGAGAAGTCTTTTGCTTCAGTGTAGGAAAAAGGAAGTTCTGATTGCATTTCAGAATTCTTTAATCCATCAGGCCGTTTTCAAGGAAGTGCTAGTTGTGAGAAAACTTTTCTTGATAAAAACCAGTAACAACTCCTAGATAGGCTGGTAGTGTTGATCCTTAATATTACCATGCAAAGAGGGCAAAAAATGATGTTCAGTATACTCTACATAAAATTTATATATAAAATGCATATGTATATACAATAAAATAATTGTAATATGTTATTATATATCATATTGTATCTACACATTGTATATTTTAAGTATTATTACTTCAATGTTTATTATAATATATATCATATAATAAATGCCAAGAGTAGCCTGGCAAATAAGCAAGAAACTTAGCATACAGTTTTAAATACACTTTTTTTTAAAGTGTATTCCATATCTTGAGCTGTGGTTTTACAATATAGTATTTTGGGAGGATAATCTGCTTCAGGAATTATGCACAGAACTGTGGATATGACTGAAGCTTTTCACCCTACAAGTAAACCCAGGCAGGCCAACAGGATACTGACAGATAAAGAGACACACTTGTTAACTGAGAGCATATCTGGAGAGCAGGCGGCTTTGGATAAACTCTAGAAAAACTGAATCGAAGCTGGAGCACTATGGTCGTGATGGGAAGTTATTAGAGTGTCCAGCACCAGGAAGTATACAGAGGATTCCTCATACTGTAACGGACACCTGGACCAGCTTGATTACATCTGGAAGAAATTCAGTCCTCATTCTCAGAACACAGAGATAGTCACTTGGGCCCCCACCTCCCACCTCAATTACTGAGAAATCAAGGAAAAATTTGACTACTACATGACAATCTGCAAGAATTGCAGATGAGCCATTCATAAAAGTATTCTACAATCATTACATAGTATTTTAAGTATCTTAAAACTATTAGAAGTAATGAAAAAGTTGCTTGATTAGAAATAGCCATGATTTTCCTTTTATTTTTGGTAAGAGGATCCTAAGAAACCATATAGTTTAGGTGGAAATGAAAGTTTGATTTTATTTTTTTCCTAGGGAATTCATGCCATCAGCGCATATGGCTTCATTTAATGACATTCAGCTATAATGATTCTGTATAATTACTGGCCTACATAACGCAATTCTCCTGGGATGCTATAAGAAATCTGCACAATCATCAGGAAGGACTTTGGGAATGGGAGTGGAGAAGAAAAATAAAACCCAGCCAGAAGCTCTGCTGTAAAAGATAATCACTATAATTTACATTTTGCCACCAATTCTCAGGTACAAGGTCTTTTATGCACCATCAAATGATCTGAACACTAATTAACACTCCTGTCTTCTACAGACACAAACACTCTAATTTGTGGTTATTTTCTTTTCTTTTGTCACTAAGTTCTTTTTAGGGGCAAATTCCTTTTCTTCTTGCTCAGAAACCCGACTCAATATATTACAGACATTCTGGCATCCACAGGCAAAAGGTAAACAAGTGAGAAGCAACAAAGGATAACAAGGTAGAAACCGCTGGAGAAACACACCAATTAAGCTGTTCATCTCTCAGGAAAAGTAGCCTGTTCATATTCATCCTTTAGTCTCGCCTCCCTCACCTCCTTGAAGCAGGCAGCTGTGGTTACATTTTGGAAGTGCCAGTCTAACAAGCCTCCAGCGCCAAGCTGTTGTGCCTCCACAAAAAGAGCCATGGGAGAGTTGGGAGCAGACAGCTGGACCTAGGGTTTCCTCAGGTCAGCACTGCTGTTCAGTGTGCAACCACCAACTGAGGATACCATGAAAAAAATGAAAGCTTTTTAGTCCAGACTGTGCCTTTGCTTTATTGTGTGGCATCAAGCACATGTTCCAGACTTCAAAAATAAGTAATAAAGAAGGAATACAAGTCAGTCTTTCTTCTCCACCAAAATAAATGATGTGGGTGAAAGGACTGCAGTATTTCTCAAGTATCATGCCCCATGTGTTCTACAAATTGCTACTACTCCTCTTTGCAAGAGCTCCATTTTTAATATCTGATTTTTAAATGAAACTGGAAAAAAAATACCTGTTTTCTCTAGCATAAAGCCTAGGGAATCTTTATCTGGAAATTTCAGTAACAGCCCCCAAAAAACACGTAGAGAATCATTTCAGTATCATCAGAGAAACATCACATAAATTAATCCAAATCAACCAGAGAAAATACCATGTTTGGAGACACAATGTTATCATATAATAAATAATGAGACAACATCCTAGACTTAAGTTTGCAATCAGGTTGCAAAGTATATCCATGAAAGACAGATGAGAGCTGTCAGGCTATGCCTGCCCTGCGAAGAATATGTTTCTTTCTGTTAAATTTTCTTGGCTTTTCTACTGAACTAACCCTATTGGGCACTCAGAGAAGAGGAAACCAGAACATCAGATGTACAAAGATGCCATTCCCATTAGGCACACCTTTACAACAAAGCTTCCAAGAGTCACATGTAAGTTTTCTCGGCTTCTTCCACCATATAGATTTTTACCTTCAAGAAAGGAGCGCATACTAACATTGCCCAAAATCTAAGTAAACCTCTCGGCACAGTGTTTTGTACAGACTCGATCAAGTCCTTCATGCATGCATAGCTATTGGAAACACCAGTCTCAAAAGACTTGGGTGGGATTTATACCAACTGAATATGAGCTTTAGTGCCAAAAATGGCCGAGAGAGGCAGAAAACCAGAGCGGGACCACCATTAACAGATTACTTAGTCAAAATTACCATGACAAAGTACATGGAGACCATTCACTACATCACCGTCTCTATGACAACCCCCTATTTGCAGCTACTGTACTAGGAGTTGTTGAACTGTCTGATGAACATCTAGCCTTGCACAAATGTTGTTTTGCTCAAAATGATTACCAAAAATTGCTTCAGAATTACAGTCTGTAGTATTCTAGCTGCACACTCAAAACAGAGGCGCCCTAAGAAGAAAAATGCTAGAGTCAGGCTCCACAAGGCCAACAAATCATGATGATCACACACCTTCCTTGAAAGAGCTGTGTCTTTTTCTTGTTGCTAGTATGACACAGTATGAGTATTTTTCAAAAAGCACACTAAATAATTCTTGGGAAATGGGTTAGGAAAATGGTTTAAAATATTTTCTGTCTCTAGCAGTTCTGATTAACTTGTAAAGTGGGTATCTTCCATCTGAGGTGTTCAAGCACATTATACACATACTTGATATTGCCAATTTCACAAGTGGCAAAACTGAGGGAGAGAGGGAAGGTGACTGTAATGTGTCATACCTACAGGCTTGCAGCAGAATGAGATTAAAATCTACATGCTAGCACTCCCAAGCAACTTGCTGTCAGTATTGATCATACTGACTGCAAGCAGATTTCTAAACAAAAAGACTGGGGAAAAAAATGCAAAACATCTGAAATGTGTACTTCCAAGACTAAAAAAGAACCCCATATTAAACTGTTCATTAATAAAATGGACTGATCTCTTTTCTGATCCACATATGAACTACAGTTGTTGCAAGATATTCCTTATGAACACATCAGACACATGTCTGTCATGTTAGTTTAGTAGCAGCAGTATGGAATATGCTCTCAAAGACATTCTTTAGCGTTATAAGCAGTAGCAGATGCAAAGATTAAAGGTGGTCTTAATTTTCAAGCATTCTGCACAGTGAGATCTTTCAAAACACTAGTTAACATAAGTAGAAGCCTCTGTCTTCAACATCTACTTCTCACTTTTGATAGGTTAGAGAGTGAGACTGGGAAAATGAGTGTGGAAGAGTCAATCTCCTAAGAGGTGAAAATTACCTTGTATGCGAGACAGCATCACTAAGACTATAAGCACTGTTCTCCCTTGTTAGAGGATTGGAGGATGGTTGACTTTTGCTGTGAATATCCAGGCTCAGTGAAGACTCGGTCTTTCGGTCCATGTGGGTCTCTTTTTCTAATGTCCTGTCTGCAATGGAGACCACTTCGCTGGAGCTATGCCACAGCGGTGCCACTTTCTCCTTTGTTAGCCCTGTACGGGGCGATGTTGCTGCCCCCAGGGAGGCAGTGCTGCCATGGCTAGGTCCGTAGGAAGTGGTATCTATGCCACTATCAGCTGAAGTCCCTTGAAGGTAGTTGTAGCTGTTCAGCTCCGATTCGGTGCGCTCTCCACTGTCATACCATTTCTCATCACTGTGAGCACTGGAGGCATTGCTGGAGAGAGTATTGCTGCTGGAATGGCTGGAGTAGTGGCTGTCAGACTACAGAAGAAACAACAATCCAAAAAACGACACTTGTAGGTTTATTTCAGAATTATGTCAATATAAAGAGGAGGAGGAAATAAATGGTTACAAAAGTCACCAGTGCACAATAGGAGCTCTTCTACCTTAAGGTACGGAATAGATCCACTGAGGAGACTAATAAACGTAAACATTTAATTCCAACACAACGCATGTGCTCTGTTCTGGCTGCACATAAAAAGCTTTCATATGGATTTGGAAGCCGTGTCTTAACTATTCATGGACAGTCAGAGTTCATAGAATGGTTTGGTTGGAAGGAACCTTACAGATCATCTAGTTCCCGTTTGTTTTTTGCCTCAAAATACTTTACACTGTTTCCTTTCAAACACAGTTCTGTTCAGCCCAGTCCAAATAAATTGGCTGAGTTGTGTAGACTTTGACTTGGTTTGTAACTACTGTAATTAAAAATATTCTAATTTTAAGACCCTAATGTTTCAGAACATGAAACATAACCTGTCCACAGAAAGTGCACGTTATTTTAATAATCCGGTTGCCTATCAAAAGGTTAAAGTAGGGCAAAATAACCATTGCTTTTCCTACCCCTTTGCAGTAGGGTATATTTCTTCCTCAGCAGGAGCGTCCTTTGTGAATAACTACTGAAATGCCATTTAACTAATCCGAAATTGTTTTCAAAAAGGCAGAATGCAAGAAAGGAAGCTTTAAAGCAATGTTTTTAAATGTCCCACCAGTGCATGCCAGTATCTGGCTGGTTTGTATGTTCTGTCCTTTGTTACAGCTCACTGTTACGAAGAAACTGGATGCCCTCAATTCCATAGTGAGCATTGGTGAAATAGACCGTTACAGGAAGAATTTCTTGCCATATACTCATCATTGCTTAGTAGCTCACCTAGCTTTGGGGTATTTATATCCATCTGAATTCCTTAGTTTTAGTTTCCATCTACAGAATTTATCTAAGTTCTGATCATCTCTATAATCAGAACTGAAGCAGTTTTTGAGTTGGCAATGGACTTGCTTGGTGACCAGATGGCCTAGGTATAAGGGAAGGGATGGAAAGGAGACTAAGAATCACCTTTCCTGTTTTATCTATCCCTGGAGTTTTACTGAACAGGTATGGACAGAGATCCCAGCTAAAAATAAAAAATTAGATACTGTTTCTGTTTTCACTGGAAAAGAGGGAAAATAGAGAATGGATGTCTACCAAGAGCAAGAAATCTCAGCATCCACATTTCCTATTATACTAAAGCAAGAATTGACAGAAAAACAGGAGGAATACTAAGTAAGTTGATCTGGACTCCTAGTTATCTCCAATTAAAGTTACTGCTCTTCATTAGGAACTGCATCACTCCCCCCCATCCATCTGTCCACATAATAAAGATTTACTTTAACAATGACTAAATGAGAAGAATGCAAGCATTAATAATACCAGCGCTGCACTTTGCATGCAAGCTAATGAGTTATATATTACACCATTATACGGTCAAATACATCTCATGGAAAACAGGTCAATCTAAATATAAAAACCAGTTTGTGCTCCTAAGAATATGAAGACAGGTATGTGTTGGGGTTTTTTTGGTGGTTTTTTTTTTCTTTAGATAATAAAGATGTGTTGTTATGAATAACCTAAAAGGAACACTGCCAATTGTATTTAAAGAAGAATGCTGGTAAGCAGGAGCAAATAACATGAACCAATTAAAGACTTTCTCACATCTAAATAAATGTAACTAATACTTTCAGTATAATCATGTAACACAACTCTGTATTTTAGCTAATTGTACAAATAAATAAAAACCAAGTGATACAGCTTATTGGGTAATTTAAAGTTTAAAGGGCAAGGGTTTTTTTATAATTCTAGTGACTTAACTAATTTCAGGACATTTTAAATTTATGAACATTATTGCATTTATCTGTCTCTCTAGATGTAAATCAGGAAGTGACAGTCTCCAAAAAGGTATGAATATCTAACTCTGTGGAGACCGAAAGACAGTATTTACCATTTAGACCTTACACATAAATAAAACAAGAAAGGTTTTTTTTTTCAGCAGGC
>NW_009618307.1:18741-49446 GCF_000690535.1 Cariama cristata | reverse complement strand
AGCAGGATTCCAGCAGACCTTCCAGACAAAGTCTTCCAACAGTGTGCAAGGCAGGTTATGGAAAGGAAATAATAGTTACACTAGATAAGGAAAATGGAGAAAATACAAAACCAAAAGCAAGATCATTATTCTGTTTCAAAGAAGCAGCTTTGAGTGTTGAATTATAAAATATATCAGTAAACTTTAAGTCTCACATGTGAGGTCTAGGAATAGCTTTGTAAACTCCCACAAACCCTCTACTTATCACAAGATAACAGACAAGAAGTTGCTGTTCAACTGGCAACAAACCTTTATTAACTAATAAGTATTTCAGTAGGCTGTGCTTAGCTTCTGTAGGATTCAGGAAACAAGAGGTCTGCTCTACTGCTTCCTCCATGTCATAGTAGGGAACAGGGCTTGAGGACTTCTTTCTTTTTAAACGGACACTCCAAATCCAACTTTGAACAACACTTTCAGTATCAAGAGCTTGTGGAGCAAGAGCAAGACATTAAATAATTCTTTTTTTAGGAAAACTTACATGACCCTGCTTATTTGGAGACAAGTGAACCACAGGATCCTGTCTCATCAGTCTTCCACTGGGGCTTTCTCTGAAGGACGGCAGTACTTTTGATACTGCTGGAAGATGGCAGGTTGGTTCTGCAATACAGCACACAATGATGTACTGAAGAGCGTATGCAGTGCAACAAACCAAGAACATGTGTAACCTAATTTTACACCGCAATTTTTTCAATACTACCATTAGCCAAAAACTTTGGATACCTAATACAGAATTAATTTCAAATAAAAAAATAGATATTGTGACAAAACACAGGTGAGCGAGGACCCATTCCTGCCTGGCGTAAATCAGTAAGACTTCATGAAAAACCAGCAGCCACTATCCTGGCTTTTCTTAGAACAACCTGAATGGTATCATGCCCCCGTTGTTCAAGAGCACCATATCAGAGCATAACAACAGCGGAATATTCATTTGTATCTCTGTATGCACATTGCCTGTGGACAAGAGATTAAAAAACCCAAAGATCCACATTTCCTTACGCTGTATTCTACACAAGGCGGGACAACAGCAAAAGTCTACAGTGATCACTTAAATGAACGCATTTTCTCCAGTACAACTACTACATATATTTCTTGTCAAAGTTAAGGTGAGTTAAATAAACATTCTCTAATTGAAGAGATAGCAAAAAATCTGTTGAAATCACAATATACCCTTAAAAACTGCTGGCTGTGAACGTGGAAACTGCATAGATGTACAAAAGGAATACTTATTAAACTAAAGCTGACAGAAGTAGATGGAATTCAAGTCACTGATCTTACATGGACACTCATAGGAATGCTCTTTGCCAATGAAACTTATTTTTTCCCAGGAGATAACTATGGAGGTCTAGAGGGTGTTGAGGCAGCCCATCAGGTAGGTAATTGCCTTCTCAGAGCCCAAGGTCAGTATTTTAAAAGAATCTCTCCCAGTTGTGACTTTTTACATGTATCTTCTCTCCTATGGTTATGCAATATTCTGCACTTCTAAAAATGCTGCTTTTAAGTACAATATGTGCTTATGAACATCAAACTTATCAACACCTAAAGTAATGAGCAGTGCTTTCCCCAACACAGCTAGAGTTTTTTTCATCTGTATCTGCAACATTACTAGCTTTTTAAAAAACAAATTTAAAAGTTTTTTTTTAATTTAAAAAAAAAAACCTAACTTGATTCCCCCTGGCAAGTGATAGCAAGCACTGTTCCTGCACAAAGAACAAAGGTCTTCTGTAGCTAAGAATGGGCCAGGAAGGAGTCAGTGTGTGGATTCACTGCACCTAACGCCTTATTTAAATTGACAGAGTTTATCCCAAGTGGAAATGTGCTTATTTGTCATAGAACCAAACTTTCATCTAGATTCACCAGACTGGCAATAAAGTCTCCAGTCAGAGATGCAGCTTCCAACTGTGACTCTATGAATGCAGGACAATAGCCAAGAGATAAAATACAGGGATTATATGTCAGTATGCATTTCTCAGCCTTTGCCAAATGCCGGAGCCATCTCGTCTACCACAGTTTTTCCTGTTCTTTTTGGCCTTATTTATTTTGCTAATATGGTGACACCTGACACTTATAGAACAGAATTTGCTGGCAGCTCCACTCAGTGCCAGCACCAACACCCAACGGTTGGTCTGCAAAAGTAATGCTGAGCAAAAGATCAGTTTTACATGTGTCGTTACCATCACACAGTATCAAAACATATGTGATTAAAAATTGTTCTGTCAAAATGAGAGCTGTAGATCAGTATAATCACAGCTTTTTAGTGAGAAGTATGGGGGGGAGTTGTGAGGGAGGGATTGACAGATGGCTTCAATAACAAGGCAGAGCTCACTGAGGTGGTAAAGGTATGCGAACAAAGTATATCTTCAGAACTTGAGGTTGGCATTGGGCTTAAACTCCTGCTGATCTCACAGAACTTTATTCTGTGTTCAACACTAGTTCACTTATATAGAACAAAAGCTGTGATGCAGTAAAATAATGATCTATGCAACAGAAAAAGTATGGAATTGTTTAATCTATGGTAACAAAGTTAGAAAAAACCAGTCTAGCAGTCTTGACCATGGTCGTCATGTCGGATCAATGCTGTTTGTAGACAGGACATTTCCATTGGTGTCAAATCTCTATGGTATCCACTCAAGTCAAGCCGTGGCTGTAGCAAAAGGTCTATGTGCAAAAACTTCAAATGAAGCCTTAACAATGCAAATTCTCAGTACCCAGCTGTTTTATGTAGTTAATGCATTCCCTCAGCTGACAGCTTAATTGCCAAGTGCAATGAAAATGTATACACTGGTGGAAGGCGATTACCAAGCTATAGATTTACTTCACTATTTAAACTTTAATTGCATTTTTTCCATTTTGTACATGGTATTTTTATAGCCTCAATGATCAAACAATCAATTTGCATTTATATAGCACCGTCTGAAAGGGAGCATCACAAGCACTTTAGACAAACTAAGCAAAAATTAAACTAAGTCAAGCCACTCGGGAGAGTAGGTAAGGTCAACCAAGTCCTCAACAGCAAGACAAATTAATAAGTGTGTCTACCCAACCGCTTCTAAAAGGAAAGAATGTTTCAGGGTAAAAGCATTAAGGTAAATTTAGTCCCACAATCAAATGAAGAACTGAAATCAGTTCTTCCTCAGGTGATACTCATAGGTCTCAAGGAAACAGACTGCAGAAGCTAACACATGCTCCAGACCTAATTATTCATCCTGATGAACAAGGTTAACTTTCAAAGACACTGAAAACATAGTGCTTAAGAGGGTTCTCTCTCTGCATGGAGAGGTATTGCCAAAGTCACCTTGTGGTTTGCATCACTTGCTCATTGTAAAGAATTAATTACCTACCCATCTGGTCAGCGATACTATCCTCACTTCTTTGCCAGCTGGGTGTGGATTTGCCGCTACCACCCGTATCTGATTGCGTGTTCTGCCTGTCAATGGAAGCAGGGGATCTACGGCTAATTCCAAACCTGTTGTAACACCCCAAAAAACAAAGCAGATAATGATTTTTAAATATTCATAAATTTCACATAAGGGGAAAAAAGCACACTTAAGAAGCAAGTGTCAAACAACAGGGCAGACCAATGCATTACACAACTACTTGAGGCATTTATAATGCTCTTCCATTTAATTTTTGTGGCAGCTCTCAGGACCCATTTAGCACCCTTAATGCGTAAGATGACAGTACACATTCATTTATTGAGCATCTTCAATCAAGAACATCTGGTTATAGCACATACAATTAAAAAACAACAGACCAAAACATCCAGAAACAAACCTGTTAGTTTTCATTTACACAGAATTTTACATGGAAAGGCGACCAGACAGTTACATGGTTACAGAAAATTGACCGCAATAAGCCACACAGGGAAATAAAGTGTGTTTATCAGGAAAAAGATATCAAGGATGGAGCCTTTTAACTGGGAGAGCACTACTTCAAATTAGTCAAATTGAGCATCAGAAGGTTTGCTGGGACAATCCCATGGTTCTCAGCCACTTTTCTGGGTTCTAAGGAAAAGACTAGTAATGTCATATCTAGGCGATGCAAATGTATATACAAACAACATAGATTCATTTGGGACATTATTACATGGCCAAATATTTTAAATAAACATTTAAAGTTGACTGTATTGGTTATGGATTCCCAAAATCTGGGAGTGATAAATTCTGTAAATTGTTATTTGATCATAAAGTAATTTGAGTGGACTACTGTAAATTAAATACAGCTGTAGGAAAGGAGTGAGATGTGTTGCTGCAAAAGAAAGCATACAGAGCAAAAGGAAAACTGTGTTCAATGGATTTTGCCTGATTAGTCAGATGGATTTCGGAAAGTTCAGTAAAGATATAGTAAACTCAAGGAGAACAAAGTAGACACGCAGTGCTGAAGCAGATCCAAGTCCACATGCCTTATATGCCTAAAAGCCTGTAAGAATTAAATCTATAATTATGTATTACATATAAATCACTTATAAGTCTGTAAGAACTACAGTTCGGTTCAGAATTAGCAGATCAATCATTCAGAATTTGTCAAGAATTGTGCATTTCAGAGGTGCCCTTTTTTTTTTTATCAGACATACCCTGATGGTAAAAAAATTCCCAAAACTCTACATGAGAGTAACACCCAAAAGAACTACAAGCTGATATATTCTCTGTATATCAAGCAGTTTCTGTAGCTCTAAGTGTCTAACATAATAACAGAAAATAAAATACCCAAACTGTACTTCCTACTTACTCTACACTAGCTACTACAGACTGCCCCACACAATCTCCAATGTAAAACAGACATCTGCTCAACGGTCAGAACAAGCTCAATGTGGTTATCCCATTTGAAAGTTCATGGAGTTGGTAACTCAGATGAACACACAGAAGAAACTTCATATGACTCAGAACAACAAAATCCCACTCCCATCTCTAAAGACAAGCAGCTGGAACATGCCTGTTACATGCAGCACAGATCCAAAATGTCACGTTCTGAAATTTAGGCCTTCTGAATTTTACCCAAACATGACCCTGCTTCCCTTTTGTTCACTGCTCTCTGGTATAGCCAACATACCATTTGATGAATAAAAAAAAGGGTGAAGAAAACCTGGATATATCTGCCTTCTGAACACAAACAATTTACACTGAAACTGCATGAAGTGAGTAATGCTTTTCCTTTTCTATTCACAGACTAGTTAGGATTTCACTTAATCAAATACCTAAATTAAACACGATGAATTCATTATCAATTCAGCAGATGTACAAACCCACAACATTTCAAAAGCTGACTGATTCTTTAAACACTGATCTCAGGTAATTTTCAAACTTTTAAGACCTGTAAAATATTTTGGGAAGAATATGTTTTCATGATAAAATAACTAGAAGTTATCTAAAAGAAAAAGCCAAAATCCCAAGAAACCTTGGTGACCTTGGTGTGAAGAAGTTGCATGGCATCAATATTTTACTGTCTATGCATTGTCCTCTTACCTAAACCCCATAATGTTCTATGTATAAAAGCAGTCAATTTTGTATTTGCCATATTTTACGATGCTAGGATTTTTTTTCAAGATTACACAAAACCACCACGTTTCTAATTATTTCATTAAAATCACTGCTCTACTAACTGAGCAGCAAGAAATGTCTTTAGATTGCCTTTTTTACATGAAGCAGGATATTTAAAAGCAGGAATAATAAATGCAAGTGGTGCTATATTCTATGCTGCTTAAATATATAGCCCATTTGGCTATGTAGGAATGAACCCCAAAAATTTGAATTAAAAAACTGGATTAAAAGAACAGTGAAATTGTTTAAATATGCATTTTATATGTACGTCATATCAAGAAACTGAGTATTTCGGTATTTTTGAATTTTACTTTTACCTTCTACAATCATTTATTACATATACGTACCTCCAGGTAAACACAGGATAAGTATATGAAACACAAATATATACATCAAGACCAATCTGGATATTCTTGAAGGCAGTGATGTTTTTGCCTATACCCAGCTTTGGATATGGACCAATAATCTAGAAGAGGCAGCAGTTACTGCTGTTACTGATATCTGAACAGAGATTGGACTCGCACCCATACTTCCAGTCATTTAAGTTTCACAAACTTTCCAAATCTGTCATATCACGCAATAAGAAAGAAATGTATACACAAATTATGCAGTTGAGATTTCCATGCACTGGGCAATCTCAGGGACCAGCATACCTAGAGCAAGCTGGAGCCTCACCTTGGGAAGATTACCTTCAGGACATGGTGCCCTCTCAGCCCCTACTCCAGCCCATCCTTCTCTCCAACATATTAGCAATTGAATGCTACAATATTTTTCTCCTATTTTAACAACATATATAGGTTAATTGCTGACCAGTTCTATCTGGTGCATCAAACATCACTGCAGAGCTGCCCTGAATCTGGTCTCTCAGATGAATCTCAACAGAAGATGCACATGGAACTACAATGATTTTTAGTAATGTGACAGACATTACTTTGCTTACTGAGGCAAGGGAAAGTTTTCTTTAGAATTACATTTTTCACGCTTTCCATTTAGCTAGTGGAAAATGTTTGGAAAATCCTGAGTAAATACGATTCATGTGTACAACGACAGTTTGGGAGGCAAAGTGCTTTTTCTGTAAGAATAGAAATAACAATCAAATAATTGGGAGTTTAATAAGTCATTTTTCTTTTTTTAAAAAAGCATCCAATAAGGAACATGCAAAGTCCACGTATTAATTACTTCTTTCATTATTCTATTTAAACAGTGTTTCCTTGCACTGAATTAAAAATTCAAAACCAAAAAGACTGTATATGCAAGGTTTCTAGGACATATATCCTTGCTGAACTTGCAAAACACTCGAAGAATGCTTTAGCGTACATACGTGTATAATTAATGTAAAAGATGGAAAAGGGTTGGGATGGGTGCTGGTGTGCTCTGAGGCCAATTCAAAACAAAAACCCCAGCATGCCTGAAAATCCCTTCCTACTCAAGCAGATACAGTTGTGATGGTCTAAGGACATATGGCAGCAATACCTTTTTTGTAGAGCAAATGATGTAGCTGGAAAAGAGCAGACAAGATATTGGGAGCACAACCTGCTCTTCAGAATTCAAGGCAACACGTAAGAGCTGCTGGCATGAATGAGCCAGGAAGTATGCAGTGTATAAAGAGGTTAAGTGCTTTTTTCCAGCTGCAGAGCTCTGGACATGCTTCCACTTAGTTTCCTTTCAGCAAAGTGTAATGGGTTTAGAGCAAATCTCGTAATACCAGTAAGACTTAAGCATGAACTTAAATAATGACCTGAACAGGCCTGGTGGTCTCATGAATCAAAGCCTTCATGAAGGTGTGCAGCAGAGAAGAGATGGCCTCTTCAGAAACCCTCAAACTGAGCTGCAAGGAGAAGGACAGGAAGGACAAATCTCCAGTGCTCTGGAGCAAGAAGCAGCACTTGTTCAAAAACATGCTCAGAACAGGCATTCTCTGGACCGACAGAGAGAAGTGTCCCCTCACAGTCACGAGACAGTACCTTGTGCTAAGCAGTTCCTGACAATGGTATTTAATCTTACTAATAATATATTTTTTTAAAATAGAGAAAAAGATACCTCTACTTTATAAAAGACACAAACCAGAATGAATTACACACAATGACCTGCAATGTACTCAAGAAGACTTCAGAGTGAAGCTCTGAAGACTTCAGAGTGAAGACTTGCAGTGTGAACTATCAGCAGCTTTGCCCCTTTATCTTCTCTATAGCAAGTAATTTGGAATATGGCAGACGGCTTCCCTGCTGCCAATTATTTTTTTCCCTACTTGGAGATACTTGATTTATTGCTTCTTTCAGGGCTCTCTGAAAATGACAGATTTCATTTCTTCCTCTGCAAGTTGCCCCTTACACGTTGACACTGAATCGCTTCAGAGAGTTTGAAGATTTCTGGAAAGCTGGAATACAGCACCTTAAAACAGGATGACTGTGAATATGTGAAAAAGATGCTAGCTGTGGATTACTTATCACTTTTGTGCCTACACATCTGAAGTCTTAGTTGCACTCAATACTATTTTGCCTCGACTATTAGCACACGCTGCAAAGTCCCAGACTTGTTACTTACTTCATTTTACAATCTAAACCTGTGAAATGAAGCAATTTGCAACATGAAACCAGTACCTTTAATGAAGATTTTTAAATACATAAAGGTCCCTTTGTATAGTAACCTAAGCGGTTGTGGACTAGGATCAGAGAGAGAGGTTAAGTGGCCAAGGGATTTTTAAAACTGACTTTTTCAAGAAGCATGACAGTGATATTTGAAAACAAACATGTTTCGATGCATGTAAACAACAGCTGACAGGAGGCTGCGTAAGTACTCCTTTAGTTTAATATACATTACAACAAATAGAAGAGAGAATAAAAAGCTGCCTAAAAAGATTTAAAAAAAGTCTGGTGCCTACCCTTCTGGCATAGATTTTTGTCTGTATGTGCCCCCACCAGAGCCAGTCTCACTTGAGGATGATAAGTTGCTTGGAGAATTACGGCACTGTTGCGATCTTGCTAAGGCAATGCTTGAAACTGTGACATAGACATCAGAACCAGGAGACAACCTGTTCAGAGCAAACGAACCAGTTGAATCAGCAATATTGAACAGCAATATCATAGTGCAAAACATGATGGACAACATCATGCAAATTGTCACATCAGCAAAGAACATGGCATCATGGAGACAGTAGAAATGAAGTCAGTTGAAGGATCAGACATTTTCCCCTTATGAATCTATTGGAAACCATGGAAAATCGGCTGTAAAAAGCAAGTGTGGGATGAAAATCCCCGCACACACTAGAAAAACATCCCAGTTTCTAAAAGGCTGATTTCTTTTTACAGATAGCTTGTAAGGAATAATGAAGCATGACAGTCCTCACCCAAATACCAAATAGAACAAAATATTTCTAGTTCTCAAAACAATTTCTTGCCTGGTGGTGAGCCATCTATGCAAACTCTTCCAAGAGTATCAAGTTTATCTCCATGCCACCAAACTTGTCCACATTAAATCACAAGGATTAAAAAAATGTTATTTATAAATACCTTAAAATCCCCCCTAAAAACTTAACGTTCTAATATAAAACTGTCTCAACATATCAGAACTCTGAAAATACAGACCTGAGTCATATGAAGCCTTCTCCTGTTGGAATAACCATACAGCAAATAAATGGGCTAGAATTGCAACACATGCACCTGGGCAGAATGGCTGGAAGCAGCAGGCTTATACTGTTCAACTGGTATATCCTGTTCTGTAGTTGAAGGCTTTTTTAGATAATTTTCTGCTTTGTGCATTTTGTTTCCCGAACCCCAACCAAATTCACTGCTGCTAGCTCATTCTTTGTTCTACTCAGTGTGACTGAAGTCATTCAGACCTTCTGCAGTGATTTAAGTGGAGTTTGAATTATGCCATCCATGAACATCAAAATCCTACTGTGAACACAAACCTTTACTCATTTTAGCTAGGAAAAATACTATACTGTGCACAAGTTAAATAGCAATTTACCTTTTAACATTTTAAAAATGCACATTGACTTCAATAAAGCACACAGATAGTCACCTCAGTACACAACCTGGGTCTGGGGATTTACAAGATCTTAGCCTAGCCACTTAATCTATATCTGTAAAGGAATGGCAGATTTTAATCAGCTCTCACCACTATAAGAACTTCTAAAGTTCAAAAACTCTTCCGAAAATGAAAAAAATCATTGCACTGATTAATGTTAGTTATGTATGTGTATAAATCCAAAGAGAAAGAGCGTGTGTGTGTGTGTTTATATATATGTATTTACATCAAATGTGCATTTGTCCCCCTCGGTACTTTCCAAAAAAGCAGTAAACTAACAAAATCTTAAAATGGAAAGAGCAGTAGGACTGGACTGAACATCCTGATCATCTGGAATTTCATAAAGTGCATATGACTAATAGTTACTCTTTTTCCCAGACAAGAAAGGAATGATCTAACACCTGACCATCACAAGTACCATACCATCTCACATTTATCAAGCAAGAACTCTGAAATATTTGATTGCAAAGAACATGGTTCAAGAGTTGGAAACCTGGGGAGCTGTGAGCCAAGCAGTTCATTTTCCCAATTGCACTCTTACAAAGAGGAAGGAAAAAAAAAAAAAGTTCGGCCAACAAAAAGATGCGTTTTCAATAGCATTCACTCACTTATATAGGCACACACATTTAAATTCAGTTATGCTTGCAGAGCAATATACAGTTTCAAAATATGACCTTTTTTCCCCCCAATACTAAATTGGAGTTTATGGCAAGGAAACCAATTACTTCTCGAATAATTTCTGTAAAATGGTTTCCTGTCGGAAAATGCTTACATTTTCACTTCAGATTCAGCTATGTCTTTTCTTTACCTCTTATGCCTTACCAAAAAGTGACAGCGCTGTTCAGAAGGAATGTCAGGATTTCAGAACTATGTCATGGAGTTATAACTCATTTACAAAGATGAAAGACCTCGAGGGCAAACAAAATTGTATTATAAACGTGGTTTGAACAACAGCAGTGAATAACGAGTCAGGTAGGACAACCTGTTATTTAAAGCAGCAATACATTTTGTTGGTAGAGTTCACAATAGCAGTAAAAAACATTAATAGTGAAAGACATTTCATTTTATGTGAAATATATAAGTAATACAGAAGAACTTCAGAGTCAATTAGTTCAAATTGACTTTTTGAGTTGCTTTGAAATCTACTGATGAAAGGCACTTCCCAAGACAAAAGGAGTACTGTGTTAGCAGTATGCCCCTATAGTTAAGATATTCTGCGCTTGTCTTTTATTTATAATTAAAAAACAAACTAAACCAAGCTATTATCTATTTCAAAAGACAGCTTTAAGAAGAAATTCCAAAATGGTTAAGTGCATGAGTCCCATAATTGAATTTAAAAACAGGTCAAGCGTCCATTGCATTAAACAGATACAATTACATTGCAGGCAATTGAACTGGGATTATACCACGCGTGATTTAGTTCTAACAGATCGAGTTCATCCTGAAAGGACTGGTTGAGTCTTGCCAAGTACGGGAAGAAGATCATCTTTTGTGAAGGCAGTGAGTGGAATGGGTGTCTGTTTATTTTGTTGAGTATGACAACACAGACATTGAAAGCATCCATCTTGCTCTTAAATTAATTTCCATGTCATTAGCTGTAATTTTCCCCACATCTTCAGTATGCATAGGTAAGTAATAAACACATATCATAAGGAAAATGTCAGTCTAGTATGCTTTGTGCCTATGGCCTAAGGCCATCTTTAGTTATATGATCATACATGGGTGCCTTCTCCCTTAGGACCTCTGCCCCATGCAGTTTCATTTTGTGCTACAACTTCTCCTGCAAGAGTTGCACAGCTCGGAAGCGAAGGCGGTGCAGGCTGGCAGAAGAGAAGAGACGGCCTTATAATCAAGGCATTTCAGTGCTGACTGAGCAAACTGAATTCTTATCTTGCACTTGCTGCAGCACTCCAATATGACCACTGGCATATTTGTTAAAGAAAATTTTTCATTCATTGTCACTAATTGCAAGTTTCCTAAAGGCCTTATTTGATTCCAAGGCCCGATTCACTTCTGAGACGAAAACTTACCAAAGCAGCTGAAGTCAACTGAAGCTGTAATTTGAATATATAAAATATTAACAATGCTGGATAGACTTCCAAATATGAGATGCCCAAAATAAGACATAGCAAATGATTAGAAAGTAATTTGTCTCTCTACCTTTGTTCCTAATCTGAAGAGAGCGAAAGACATCTCTTCTTACACAAGACTTTCAAAAATTAAGTTTAATTAATACTCGTGAAGCATTCAGAAACTATAGTAATGAGTGCCACTGTAAAGCTTAGGGGGGAATTAGTAATTGCATCTTTACAGCAGGATTTGAATGTCATCCAGTAAATAAGGGATGGAATGAAGAGGAAAATAAAATATTAAATAGGTCTTCTTTAATGAGCTGCATCCACTGTGTGAACTGAATGAGGCAGATGTCCTCTGTTAAAAGACATTCTCATAATTTAATCAAAGGAAGTATCAGCAAATACGGTTACACAAGAGTTCTAAATAAAATCGCACAGTAAATCTTAATTCTGGCATGCTTACCTTCCACATGTTTAATTTTTGCAGTCCTAATAATACTGCAAGATATGTCAGTTCTCTGAAAATATTGACCCAATGCTTGTATGTTAAAAAGGAAACTAAATCATTCAAAAAGGAAAAAAGAACATCAGCAATTTTGGGGAATGGGATAGCAAATGAAACAGAAAATGCAATTATGATGTCATATTGTAACTTCTCATATCACACTGCATACCTTCTCGAATATTTTTCTTCAATTTGATCACTGCATTTCAGAAAACACTTATTATAACAAGAAAAGATATAGAGCCAGGCAACAGGACAACCAGAGGTACAGAATGGCTTCTGTACGAAGAAACACTGAATAGGCTACATGGCTCCATAGATTATTGAGAATTCTATCGTATCTGCATCAATCCGTCCAAACGTGAATTATCTTGGATCAAGCAAACAATGATTATTCAGTATTCCTCATGACAAAAGAAAAAGTAGGAGACCTGGAACTATAAAGAGACCAACTGGCAGGCACCTGGATGAAGAGATACCATCCACAGTTGTTACACACAGCAGTGCAGCTGGATCTGGTACTAGGTCATCTTAAACAGCACACAGCCAGTAGACTGTCCGAGTTGGTAAGGAGTCTTTCTTTATACTTGGAAGCATTTCTTATGCTTTTTCCTGGTCCCTGCTGATGGTTGCTGTCAAACAAGAGAGACCAACTCTTGACATGACACAGCATAGCTCTTCTCAGATGTTTCTGGAACACAAGAGTCTGGCCATACAGCCAGGTGTACCAACAAACCTTTGATTTTCCACTGCTACCTCTAGCTCTAGGTCCTGGTGCCAGTAGGAAACGCCTAATATATAATCTCATGTTAGTACATGTTTTGATTTGAAGAATGTTATGAAAACTTTAAAATAACAAATCCTCAAACCCAGTGAGGTAGGCAACGAATGCACTACGCTGCTCACTTGACAGGTGGCAAGATGAGCACAGACACTTGCTTGTTTATATTGGGAAAAAGGTCACTGATCCAAGCTAAGCAGCAGCAGATTAGAATTTGTATATAATATGGGAACAGTTTAAACTACCATCTATCTGCAGGAACTAACCTGTAAACTACTACTGGCACAGTTACTGTCACTGACTACACACAGGCATCAAAGAAGTATGAAGTTTTAGGGCAAGACGGCTCCAAAGTCCTCAGTAAGACTTAAAACCAGTCTTAATGCATATTGTTCTAATACTCCCATACTGCAGAATTTTACAGCCAGTGCTTGACTGCAGTCATGCTGTAATTCAGTCTTCCATATAGCTTAAAATATTGATTGTGGTCAGGAATTTTCTAGTTAGAGCCTTGAGCTTTCATCCAGAACAGTACTGAACTGGACACTGAAGTGCACAAGTCCAGCAGCATGCTTTGCTCACTGGTTTTCACACTTTTCAAGTGTTGCTTGAATCAAGTTTTAGTTACGACTGGTTCCAGTTTACAATACATTAAGTAAGAAGAGATTATAATCTAATACTATCTCACCTCTTCTCCCTGCACATTTTTTTCTTAATAAAGTCTGGAAACCAAGTGTACAAAATAAAAACTGAAAATTGAGAGGGGAAGAAAAAAAAATTCAAGCATCATTACATCTTCTCCAATAACATTGGTTCTGGCATACTTCACATGCATGTGTTTTATCGTTGTTTTCCTTAATGTATCACTCTGATATTTATTCTGGGTTATAGGCTACATAGTGTCCCATGCGGACTAATTAATGTTGTGAAAGCAGCCATAACTTGGAATTTATTGCATTTATATTATTAGATTTTTCAGTCTTAATGTTGCAGTAACATTAGAGATTTATTTTAAGATTTATAAAGTTTGGGGTTATTTTTCCTGGCTGCAAATATGCACATTAATCATGAACACATTCAAGGACCTATAATACTATGAAGACAATCCAATAAAGGCAAATTTAAGTACTTTGCTGGTTAGGCACAGGACTGGGCATTTGTTTGCCTTCTCAGAATCAGGGATTGTTAAGCAAGCTACTCTCCCACCTGCAACAGCATTCCCCATAGGGAGGCAAGATGTTTTTATGCATATGAAGTAAAATCCTTTTGTTCTCAGGACCTGTAATGCAGCTTTTATCTATTTTTAACATAGTTAAATGGACTAAAATGAAAATATCCACAAGGGTAAAAAATTAACTTACTTCACTCCGTATGCATATTTAGAAACTCTAGCTATATAAAGTGATCATGAGTCAAATATCACTAGTAGGTAATTAGAAAAGTTACACCTGTACTCCCTGTAGTCCAAGACCACTTTGTACTCAGAGGGAAACATTTGTCTGTTAAGCTGTTTTTGTTTACATTAAATCCCTCAAATCTTCAGTTTTCTTTCTAAATACTTAATATAAGTCATGGATTTTTTATTGATATGTAACCATTAAAATGAGTCCCATGCCCCATCTGGTAAGTCAGAAATATCATCATGCTTCTATTTCATTCTTTGAAATCCCGCCTGCTGGTGCTATGGCTAATGATGATACAGGCTTTCTGTGGTCCTGGGCGACTGCTATCAGCCCTAGTTCCAAAAACCATCTCAGATTCAGAGCTCAAAGAGCCACATGGATCAAACACTATGGGTTTCTTGGCCACTGCATCCCTTAAAACATAGATCACAAACTACAGATTGCTGTTTCTTAGCAGCAGATGAGATCTGCCATCACAGTCACTGCGTCCGGTTCAACAAATGAAGAACGTGCAGTCAAAAGGCAGGATCACAGAGGGGATAAATGCCAGCTCCACTCTCAAAACAATTAAGATCAGCCAAACATCAGCAAGCCTGAACTGTGGCTCAGCACCACAGAAACATAAGTAGATAGCTAGTGACATCTAGACCACAGCCAAAGATTAAAGTTGAAGTTATAGCTATAATTTAGTACAGAAATTACTTATTGATGCTGATCTTCATAGGTAAATTTCCAGCCTCACTGACACTTAGGGAGTACCTTCTTTTCAAAAGTGAAGCTCTAATGGTAGTAGGAAATCTAGGATATCGGTACTGCTTTGCTAATGAGCCACAATGACAGGTGCCTTTCTCTAAAACCCCTCAAAATTGTCTCCGTAGAACATAAATATTGCAGACACACACACACTGAAGTAGCCATCTTCTGTACGGTGGGGTCATGTTTATAAATGTGTTAGAGGGCCCTTTTTGGATCACAGGGCCCATATTACCAGGTTACCCTTGGTCCTCCACTTCTCTGACCAACTGAGAGCTGGGCAAAGAACAAATCGTAGCTGCTACCTGCACCAGAGACACGCACAGATTCCAGCACCTCCTGATAAGTGATCTTTACGCTATGGAAAGTATGAAAGTTAGTAGTGAAAAATTAAATAAGACAGTAGTTAAGAGGGCTATGAAAATCTCATCTTCATTGATTTTTAGAGATTCTACACAATAAGAATAGAAGTATCTGAGCTTCCCTAAAAGCAAAGCTTTCTTTTATCATGCAGAGAAAAGACAAATGAGTCTTGGAGTGAGCTTATTGCTTTTTTTTTTCCTTCCAGTATTCCTTTAAAATGACAAAAATGTATTTTTCTTCACTTTAACTGGAAACATGTTAACCTTATGCAGCTGCTGTTATATTTAAACTTTATCCAGCCAAGACTAACATGTTTTGCAGACTAGAAAGATAAGAGAAGACATTTTGCAGGCATCCAAAAAAAATTCCCAGCAAAACTTAAAAGCTCCTTTGATAACATACTTGTAAGGATTAAAAGCTCCAATAGAACCCTTTTTGAATAATGATTAAAAAAAAATCCCACTTGAAATAATGTCTAGAGAAGAAAAACCTCAGCTACATGCCTTGAAAATGAAGGAAATGGAAAGTCAGTTTCACTGTTTGAAAACAATTACTGAGTGTATGGAAATGTAATTTTCACTTTGCAAACATCTGTCAGGCCATAACCCCCCTCTAGAAGCATCCAGTGACTGGACGAATCTTGGATGCTTTAGGTGTGTGATGTTGCCCACATAGGATTTTATGCACAAGAAAAACACAGTTAATAATACCCTGTCTCTCACTGCAGCCAAAGGCTGACTCTCCTCCGCACAAGTTGTGGAACAGCCAACTCCAGACTCTAGACAAAACTCTTTGGTTAATACCATGAAGAGATGGAAACGTCTGAAAAAAATGGCATCTCAACTGAATCTGATCATCTGCCACTGCCTTAAACTTTGCCCAGGTATTACTATGCCTTCCATAATTATAGAGAGAGATTCTACAGCACTGGAGAGAGGAGGAGGAAAAAGAAGGTGGGGGAAAAAAAAAATCAACACGCCAACTCCTATTCCTTCAAATTCACGATCTGTCTTCAGCTATAACAGGAAGATAATGGCCTGAAGCCATGCAATTTTTATGTTGGTCCAAATATACCATTACAGAGCTAAGTCCAGTGTCTCACTGGCTTCTGCAACCTTTTTCACAGACAATCTTATCAAGTTGTCTGTGAAATTATTAGTGTTTTCAGTGTTCCAAAGTTTCTTTTGCAGCTCACTGATGGGAGCTTTAAGTATACATCTATTGAACTTAGATAAAGCTACAACTCAGGGGGCAATCCGTAATCAGTTTGAGTGCAGAAGCACGGTAGCATCTAATGAAAAAGAAAGTAAGAAAATGAAGTCCTTACCAACTATTATCATTTCCTAACAAGGTGTCTTACACAGAAGTTTCAACTTCACCTTGGTAGTTTCTTGGTCTTGGCTGTACCACCTTTGAACTTTTGTTTGTTTTTTATTTTTTTTTAATCCCCAGTTCTTCAGGATGTAAAAAATACTTTAAGTTAATTAATTAGAACTGTCTTCAAATTTTCTACAATATGCATCTTATTTCCACTGCTTTATATTTTTCAGCAACATAAAGCACAATCAGAATCTGTCTACAGTTTTCTTACTTAAGGAATTATCCAAAATACGAAATGCAAGCTATGAGCTTCGTTCCCATAATAGATCTCTTTGTAAATACAGAGACAGTGACAGATTTGTATAGATAATCAAAACAATGACAGTTCATTTGAATACTATCAAATACATCTTTTTCCATGAAAGAATGAAAATACTGTGACAGGATGTGCCTGATACCTTTATCTCAATAATAATTGCTTTCTTGTTAAAAAAAACCCAAACCACCACAACAAAAAAACAACAAAACCACCCCCAAACCACTCTGAAAAAAATGCAAACTTAAAAAAAAATATCTCTCTAGCCTAAAAAGTTTGAAAACTCCCCAGTAAGATTAATTTGCTTTCTGTGCTGGTCAGAATTCTCTTGCTAAACACCCTGATAGATGCTACTTCTGCTTTGGGAGCTTTAGACGATTCCACCAAGCCTATGAACAAGCTAAAATTTTTATTTACTTCTTCTAAATGCAGAAGTTCAGGAACACTTAGATGTAAAACTTCAATCACAACTCATTTAAAACATAAATAACAATACAGCAGTTTTAGAATACCATTGAACACTGGGAAACATAGCCCAACAATCCCGTAACCCTTCATTTTGTGGTTAATCATGCCAGGAAAGGTATTTCCTTTTGTCTAATGTTTTGCTCATATTCATGCTGCCTTTTGACTAATTAAAACCAAGATTAAAAGCAGTCTTCAGATACTTAGATAAATCTATTGTTCTTTTTTCCAGACAAGATTCTGAGCAGCAATGAAAAGCCACTTGTGAAGACAACACGTACCTCCGGCTCTCCAACGGGCGCCCATCACTAGAGATGCTTCGGGGGATGTTGGCGGCTCGTTCTGGGGGTGGCATTTTCCCTTCTCCTTTCCCAGAGCCAATTCTAGATGTTACTGGACTTTGTATTTGGGCTGGTACCTGAGCCACATGAGGTCCCTGTCCTTTGCTTGCATTTCGCTGCCATTTGTTATTATTTCTGAAGGGAAATTTGAATTCATATGACATTCCTTCATTCACTTTGTATTCCATCACTGGCATACGGTAGTTTTCTGAAGAACTCCTGGAAATGAAGTAAGTTAACATGCTGCTATAAAAAAATAAAACATATCCTGTTCACAAGGACAGAAATCTGAAGACAGAAGCTGAATCAATTCTATGAAACAGTACAATTCTGCTTTTTAGAATCACGTATTTAAAAAATTTTGGTACTATTCATCGGACTACTGGGTTATAAAAGCTAAAAAAAAAAATCTGCTAGAAGGGTATCTGCCCTTCCTAATTTAAAAAAGTCACGGGCTTTAGAACTTACCTGCACCCATACAAATAAGACCTGAAATGTTTGTTGAGATAAATCTTTCTGATGCACAGACATCCATGAAAAGACAAGATTACCAGGAAATAATGCATTACACTTCATTTTCAAAGATCTTTGGTTTTGGAGTACCTCAGCTGTTAAATATGCACACTATGAAAATAAAACACTTGCTACAGTTGTAGATGCCAAGCCCAAAAGTTGCCCATTGCTTCCTGAGGATGCACAGGAACAGGACAGCATAAAAACTGGATTATAACAGGACACAAGCGAAGGCAGTCCACATAAGAAGCAAGGTGAACTTCTGCATACATTAAAAATGAGAGATTTGGAAACTAGATGTGACCTTCAGATTCAGTGAGGACAACTGTGGTATTTCTCTTGACAAATGTATACACTTCTATTTAAGTGAAATTTTAAATCGTGATTACTTTGTTTATTTACACACACCATTATCTAATGGGAAGGAAAAATAAACAATCTGTGCAAAATTTTCTACCTCTAGCTCTTCCTCTAAGTGATTACACCATTAGTGCTGAGAAATACCAATATCTCTTCCCAGCTAAAATACAAAACAAAACAGATAATAAGTTATCTGGCTATGTTGACATTAGCAAGTTGTGCAGTCTAATACGAGTAAAGTGAAACAGACTGTGGCGAGGTCTTGCTGTCCACAAGACAGACATTTTGTGGTTTTACTTTGGCCTACCCTCTAGTCTTGGTCTGCAAATTAAATTCGCAGTTGGAAGGCACGAGGTATGCTTCTGAAGTATACATGTAGTTCAGCTTTATTTGAAAAGAAATGTTTGTGTGCTCCCAGCCCATTCTGTGATGTGAACCACTGCATGCTAGATGGGGATGATCAGGAAATTCGTTTTCAAAGTCCACTCACAACCGAACTAAAATCTTGATACCCTTGTTTTTTCTTTTCTCTTCACATTTTGTCTCTACTATTCTTTCTCACAAATGCCTACATCTCTTGTTTGGATGCTATTTTAGTAGTCTGGGTTTCTCTTTTTTTTTTTTTTTTTTCTTTTTTCTCTCTTCCCAGACGTAGTTACAGTGTAAGAAGCAAAACCACACAATTTCCTCTTGCTGCTGTCCTTAACTTCAAGGTCAGCAATAAGTCCACTAAATGAGTTCAGTAGCAATGTTTTAATGACCATCTTTTAGTAGAGATACAATGATAACAAGGCCTGCCTCTGTGTAGGGCATTAGATTGTGATTCAGGGTATTTGGATATATTTTTCTGTCTGCTTCTGACCTTGCACATGTGCTTGTTGGCAAGTCATCTTATCTAACTGTACCCCTGTTCTTCCTCCAACTTCATGACAATCAATTTATTAGGATAGGGACTGCTTCTCATATGAATGTACTATACCAAGCAGAATTGATCTTAATTTTAGTTACGGTCTGTAGAAGTTACTGAAATAGTAAATGACCTCCAGAGGACACAATGAAAAGACTCCAATTTTGGAAACCTGATTCCCAAAAGAGAAATTGCTTTATGCAAAGATTTAAGTCAAGTCTCTAGTAATATACATAGGATAGCTAGAAATTCAAGACACAGTTCTTAAACGTTAATGATTTTGGATACAGCAAGCAGGATAAAGGGTTGCTTTATGAAATTTTATAACTAGGCAATAATCCACCATGAACATTTGCTCACTACATACATCAACAAAACTCACTGATGCCAAGTACAGTATTTCAAAAAGTGCAGTAATTTCTCTTCCTGCTATGGGTTTGGGTACACTAAAGCTAAGCCTGCTTTTGGCTGTACTTAATTTAGTTCAGGAATAATAGGATCTGTGCTTTCCACACAGATTTTTCTGCTCTAATCCTTTTGCTATGATTGCAGCTGAACTTTCCATTTGCTCGGGCTGCTAAATACTGTACAAAAGCTTTCCAAATACCTCATGGGTGACCTTATGCCACTGCTCATTTTAATCCCTGACATGTATTCAATTTTCCACCGACAACTAAAGGACAAATAGAACTCCTTTTTCTCTCTGCTCCTGTTTTGTTACCAGTTACAAAAGGAGTTAATATGGCTCACAGTAAAAACAAACATGGATTCTTCTTTTATGCAAGTACAAGGTCTTTGCTCAGAGACACAATTTCATATCAATGTAATAAATATTCATGTAAGTTCAGCCCTAACCTTAAGTATACAAAGCTTTAGCATCCACCTCAACCTCAAGTATACAAAGATTTAGCATCTACCCCTAAAAATATATTGCCTAATTAGAAAACAGCAGTGCAAAATGCTCTCTCAGTCTCTCACTGCAAGGAACACACTGAACTTTGATAACTGTACTTGCTGCTTCCTGGCAAATCAAGCATAAACCTTGAGTTAGCCTGCAGGCAAATTTAGTCTATTAGAGATCATTCCATTTTAATCATATAGCATTTGTAAGATATTAATACAGGATGTCAGGAATATGGGAATCAGATTTAGTGTTGTGGCTGAATGCTACAGACAACTGCAGAGAGTTCAGATGGGAGCAGCAAAAATGATAAAAAGCCTTAGTGTAAATTCAGGGAAAATGAAGTGACTTAATGTCCAATTTAGAAAAAAAGCACATATTACTGCTTATTTCTGATCCAACAACATGTTAAAGCTATAAAAGCAATAATATAGTTGACACAAGCCTCAGGCTTAACACAGATGGGAAGTGAGAGAGATGCAGCAAGATCTACTACTGAGTAAAGAAGAATTACAACTTGCAGCAATTTCTCTGGCCAGATCCATACCTTTGATAAACTCTCATCATTTACAGCCCTACTTATTTATGAAAGTAGAAAAATGTAAGTCTATTCATAGCTTTCAAGAATTACATCCACAGACACTGCAATCCACCAACAAATGGGAAAGCAGGGAGGGAAATGTACAATTAATTTTGACACATCATAAACATACAAGTGTCAACAAAAAGCTCGTTGATTTCCATGTTAAATTCCATGGAATTTAAAAGATACATGAGGTTCTTCACACATTTTATTAAACTGTGGTATTCAATGAATATTTTGTGAGGTCTGGAGTCTGAATATGGGCAGTTTTTCCTGCTCTCCTCTTTCACCTTAGAATACTGGATGCTATATTACAATATATAACATGGTTTTTGGAGGTTAACACTTACTCTGTGGTGTTTTTTTCCACCCTACCCCCCACAATTTTCAGATCAAATGTAGTTCAATGAATATTTTGTGAGGTCTGGAGTCTGAATATGGGCAGTTTTTCCTGCTCTCCTCTTTCACCTTAGAATACTGGATGCTATATTACAATATATAACATGGTTTTTGGAGGTTAACACTTACTCTGTGGTGTTTTTTCCACCCCACCCCCCACAATTTTCAGACCAAATGTAGCTATTATGCAATACCTGCGTGGTGTGCAGTCCTCATATGGAGGGACGATGACGACCTTCACTGTTACTGATGTTCTGAGAAGATCGATCATTTGCTCATGGCTCAGAGTGGCTACAGCCACCTTGCAGATTTCCACCAGCCGGCTGCCTTGTCGCAGTCCTGCCTGCCACGCGTAGCCATATGGCTCAACATCTGCTACAATGCCTTCATAGTTTACGTGGAAACCAAGCTGACCCAGACCATTCCTACGCAGAGTCATCTCCACTGTTTCACAGCCCTTAGTCACAAGCTGTGAATTGAAATGAAGACAAATTTTAATGCATGGAGAGAACTTCAGTGCTAACAGAGGTTTAAGGGCCCCATTTTTCTACAATCAACCAACTCCCAAGACAATGATGGGACACAGTCCTGGGATACATATCACAGTCCTGGGTACATAATCAGCTAAAATGGGTCTTGTCACTCAAACTAGTATTTTCAATAGAGTCTGCTTACCCAAATTCTGCCCTGAAATTTTTACTGAAACCACATGAATTTTAGAAGATACATGGCAACAGACAATAGAAGAACAAATGGAGTTGCACAAGCACCTCTATCTTTTATGCTTTACTAACCAAACAACCGTTCTATATTTCTAGCTGTTTCAGTAAACTGGGAGATTACTTTCAGACAGAATGTGGTGGTATGCAGTTACTAAGCATGGTAAACTGCCGTCTATGTCAACTCTTCCATGTACCATGAGCATGAATACCACTCAAAGTAATTTAATAGGGCCTGGCTTTCCCTTCTTCCTGGTCATTATACTATTACACTGGTGAAATTACAGAAAAGACAGTGAAACATAACACACACTTTCATAACTTAATTGGATAAAAAATGAGCATGGACAGATGTTTTATAGACAGATAAACTAAAATGCAGTGAATTATGTTATCACATGCATTCAGAGAATATATGAAGGGTTGCAATAGCGATTGGGACTGCACCCTGCTGGCAACATAATAAGTCAGTCTCAAAGATATTACAGTTTCATTTGAAACAAGATTCAACAAGCCTATAAAACAGAGAAAGGTAAGAAAAACAAGGAAAAGAAATAAGGTGACACTTCTGTATTTACTGTGTGGGAGCAATTTATGCATCTGAAGGCCCTGCTTTTTTTTTTCTCCCTCCCAAATATATGGAGGCATTTTTGACACACACAACCAGCTGAGGTTGGCGTATATCTGATGAAAGTGAAAGCAATACTGGATTTTGAGAAATAAAAGCAGGAAAGTCCTTATAGTTTAACGATAAGCAATTAGAACAGTTTTACAGATCCCAAACATTACTTCAATTGAAGCCTTACTTGGCTGTGGGGTGAGAGGAGAAAGCAAAGAGGAAGAACCAAACAAGAGAACACATTCTGACCTCCAGCCTTTTGACGATCTCTTTGATGTCATCAATGTTGCTGATGAAGCTCTCCAAAGAAACACATTCACCCCTCTCATAGAATATTTTGATATTTGTGTCCGTTGAAGTCCACCCTATCACATCTCGACAGGAGCAATTGAACACCACACTTTTTGTGTCCTGTTCAATGAGGACTACGAACTCATTGGAGATGCCTAGGAGACAGTCTATTTCCATACCCTTGCTGTAGTCTTTTGCATGAACACTCCATACAATAGCACCAGAACTATAGATCTCTGCTCCTGGATAAGGCTTGGACTTTTCTTTCTTTTTTGAAGCAAGCGAGATGAAGGGGAACTTGCCAGAAGGGTCAATAGGTGTGTTGGTGACATTCTTCTCTGCCAAGTCTTTCAAGTACTCTTGACGTGTCCTGGTGGCCATCGCACGAAACTTTTCTGATTTATGAGCAGCATTCTCTGCATTAATGACTTTGGCTAATAAGAAGTCCCTGAACACATTTGATTTAGGAAATGTGACACCTTTCGGAATAGGCGGTCCAAAGGATGGTACATCTCTGGATCTTGTCACAGCAACACTAAAAGAAATAAAAGAATAAGGAAGAAGCAGAGTGTCTCACTGTATGCAAATTCAGAAGTTTTTGAATACAGAAAAAACATTTCCTTTCTTCCTTAAACCTTCAATTTTTATCTCCTTTTCTCAGCAATATGCCTATATTTACACTTTAATGTTGCCAGTGTGGAGATGATGTTCCCCTTCCTGCATAAACAGAAGGCCACTTATTTCTGCATCTAGGCATTTTTTGAGTCATCCTCAGTACTGCAGCTTAAAGAGAGCTTCAAGTGAAAAATCTTGCTTTTTTGATGAAGTTATTACTCATGTATGGTAGTTCTGAATTCTGTTTGTTTTTACTATAAACAGAAAATCTCTAACACACACTATTACAAAGGCTAGCTTATAATTTAGCTACCTAAAGCTGAAAGGCTCATCTGAAAGCAATGCGAAGTGTATGATCAACACTAGAAATACAGATCAAACAGACACATTAAAAGGAAAAAGACAATAAAGTAATCTCACAAGGCCAGTTTCACTGTGAGAATCATCTTCTGGTGACGGAATGCATATACACATCACACTATTGATGATGTTTTAAATTTCTGGATCAAAAATTGCACTAGCTGACATTGCAAGCTAGTGATAGAAGCAGACTCCAAAAATACTAGAAATAAGAAATTTTATAGGAGTTTGGAAACATATATCAGAAATACATGCTTTCTTTTTCAACTCTTCCTTCTAGTTTCCATATGAAGTGATGGACTGACAGTAAGACTGCCTTAGGCAACGCTGACAAGCTTAGCTACTCTCCCTGGTCAATCCTCTTTTGATACAGAGTGGATGAGAGTTGTTTGGCATCACTGAAGATTTGCCATTCCAGTCCAGTATCATTCATTTGGCAGTCTGTCCTAAGAAGAGACTAACAATCGAACTTCAACAGTTTTGTAACAAGAAATGCTCCAACAGCTTGAATATGATTTACCATATATCTGTAACTAGATCTGAAAAAGCATTAACTAATTTTGGGCAAAGTATTGTGGCAATGGAGTTTTATAAAGAAACATAGGATGGAACTTGAACACAATAGAAATGTATGTTGTGTTTCGTTTGGAAGACTGGCTGGTATTATTTTCATACTTTGTTCTAACTTATCTGAATCCTTAAACATAATCAGAGAAATCCCGCCCCCCGCCCCCCCCAATCAATAACTGGGGTGGGGTGGGCAGGGACAACAACACGCAGGAATACCAAAAATAAAAATTAAATCACCTAATCTTTAAAACCATATCTTCTGGTTTTAGGTGGTGGGGTGTTTTATTTGTTTGGGGTTTTTTTGTGTGGTTTTTTTTTTTTTTTTATATTGTATTTTCTGGCAACTGATATTGAAAGATGTCATTGACTGTCATATTTCCTTCAAATGTATACCAATATATCTAAAAGTATGCAACAGGGGGTGCTCATGATGCAACCATCTGACTCTTGATGATCTTCAGTGGTCCTAAAGGGTCTGGTATTAAGAGATAGAAGCCTAAGTGTTAAACAATTACTGGATGTAATGAAAAACTGCCAGTGACATTTTGTTTGATTAGGTTTTTGATATCATTAATCACAGGGATAAGAATTTAATCTTTAACATATGCTAGAGAAGTCTGTAAAACTGAATGATGCCAACAGAGAAGCCAGACTTTTGAAATATTGTTTATCTTAGTTGGGAGGGAGAATCACTGGCCAAGACAGTGCCTGATTTTATTCCTTTTATGTAGTTTTTAATATAAATTCCAGTACATTTTTATGCTATATGGCTTCCTGTTTTGTCTACAATTACAACTCTATGAAACTGTTCCAAATAATTCAGTGAAAAAGAGGTCAAACTTACTTTGAAAAGTTTCCTACAAAAACTTTTCATAATGGAATTCTATAAATTTAAATCAAGTGTTTGCACTGAGAGGACAAAAAAAGAAAGGATTTTAATCTTAAAGACAGTACACAGAACATAAGATGTTCTGGCAGTCTCCTGTATGTCTGTCACACAATTTTTTTCCTACCTGCTCCCCCTCCCCTTAAAATTTAAGCCTGTAGCATCACTAAAGTTGAAATTCTCACATTTTATTTACTAATAGTAACCAGTAAGGTTGTTTTTGTGAACACTTGAAAAATGAAAGTGATTCAGAAGTCTGAAAGTCAGAAATAGAACCCTGAGACATTTACATTTATTACAGTATAACAAGTGTAAATCTTTCCCATGCCTTTTAAAAGGAACAAATTGAAAATATGCAGTCATATTATTTTTTAAAAAATAAGCAAAAGTAGATCTTTCTCTGTGTTCATAACACCCAATTCAAATGGAAAATGCATCTGTAGCCCTTGTGGATATATTTGCTACTTTCCCTTTACTTCAAAATCAGTTTCTGTACAGAGTAAGAGTTGAAACATATGTCTAAAAGTTTAAGAACAAGCTATGTCCACGTAAATTATGTAGCAGTAGAATTTGTCAATAAGTTGCCTTAAAATTAGTATCAACATGAACATGCCTCCTCCAGGACAGTTTAATACATGTACAAAGTTCAGCATCAGTTCCAGAAGCACTGTGTAAGCTTTACCAAAAACTTATGGGGAGGGAAAAGCCTTTAAACCTTACTACACTTACTTGAGAAACACAAATACACCACCTCAGGCACCACAGTCTTAGGTCTTTCTCTAAATAAGCACTTGACGGAATGAAACACTTAGGTGAACATTTGTATTTCAGCACAAACAAGTTAATTCTAAGGCTACCTCATTTCAAGATTACTACTCTAAATCCATTACTCTGACACTTCATATTTTAAATAAAGAAGCTTCAGAAAAGTTTGCTGAGATCAGTCAACATTTAAAAATAAAAATACATTAAGAGTTCAGGATATAGTAAAGGTAAAAAGTTTAATTGATTGTAAAAAGAAGTGTAACTCAAAAATATTATTTCTATATGCTTTCAATTTGCTTAAAAAAATTACGCTAAACAGGAATCTCATCTTGCAATTCTTTATTAGATGTTACTATCAATTACCATTTTCTATTTTAATCATATTGACTTTAAGGTTACACTAAGATTTTTTTTGCTGCATAATGCTCTGGAATGTCTTTGTTGACTGAAATGAGATAAGAAATTAAGATATTTCAGACAAACTACTTCAGAGAGCTTAGCTTCTTTCTGAAAGGTTAGTCATACTTTTTCACTGTCTTAAATTCAAAAACGCAACACAAGCTTAGATGCCCAAATTATCTGAAAAAGTGAATTTATAAGAATCAATATAGAAATACTCTTCTAGCATACTCTTAATGAAGAGACTAAAAAGGAAGTGAGAACGGAATTTTAAAATCATTCCCAAATGCCTGATATATGTGTGTGCGTATGTGTGTGTACACATATACCGACAGCATTAATTTCCTCATTGGGTGTGTTTCCTTTACATACTCATATGTGTCTATTTACTTTCTTTAAAAAAGTGTTCTAAATTCACAAGACCCAAAATCTCCTTGACTCCTTGACCATAATCTTTCATTATGTTTCCCTACTGAGAAGGTAAAAGAGAAACCACACCTCCCTTTGCACTCAAATTCCATGTTTTCAGTGAAACTAGCAATAGCTACCTGTAACAAACGCTGTCAGTACAGGGACCATGCACTCTTACAATGACAAAGACGTGCTGGAAGTGTGATCGAATGTTCTTTGGGCTGAATGGTTGTGCTCCAGGCTCCTGGAAAACTATTGTCACAATATCATTTCCAATATGTCGTTTTCTCAGAAGCTTTAACAAAAAAAAGATGCATAGGTTAAAACACAGTCTTTCCATAATTTTTAATTGTTTATTTCTCATTAATATAAATTACTATTTTTCAATTTTTCTCTTCCAAATGATACTTCAAGCTGAAAACTGAAAGAGTTGGGGATTTACATGACAAGTACCAGAATGTTAGTTATTCATCTAATAAATTTCAGGCATGAGCATTTTCAAAGCAATTTCATTTCTACATGTAACATAGAGGAAGATCTTATTAGGGAAAATTTTAAGCTAAACAAAGAGGAAAAACAACAACAAAACCATCAGAGTAATCAGTGATACACTTCACACATTTTTATAAGCTAGAAGTATGTTCTATTTCAAGTTGAAAATAGCTCTCATTGTGTAAGACACGCTGTAATAATTTTCTGATAGGTTTCTTTCAGTAAATGCAAGACTACAGTAAACGAGAAAGGTAAACTACAAAGTAGTATAATATTTAGTGCACAAAAGCAAACTAAAAAGAATGCTGTGTTATCTTTTATTGTTAAAGGAAATTTCTCTCTTATTTGCAGAAACACAAAATAACATCATTTCTAGAGTAAAATGCATACACATCATACACAACAAGATGCCCTAATATTTAACAAGGTAGGTCAGCGTACATAGCTCTTCAGTATAACTAAAAAAATTTAAAACAACAACAAACCGATTTTGTTTCATGCCTTCTTGTGTAATGTGTTGGACCACCCACTCGTCACCTCTGATTCTTTGCATATTACAATTTGCTGAATGCAATCCTTAAAGTGCAATGGACTTCATTGCAGAAGGTTGAAAATCAAATCAAGTACACTATGGTCCTTCTCACATGAGATATGAACTCTTATTTATGTAATACAGATGTGCTCCTGCCATTATTGTATAATATTTACATCAAAGTTTCAGTAAATAATGCATAATTAAATAGCAAACAGTCCTATGGAGAAAAACCTGCCTGTGATGTACCTACAATGATCTGCTTTGCTCATCTTCCTGACACAGAGATGGCCAGTTTTACTTATGATTCTTGAAAGGTTTTCTCTGCTAGTAACAAATGAAAGTTGTCATAAATATCCAATAGTTCAGATAATTTTGAGATGGAGGAAAAATTAATTCTAAATACGCATGGTCCATCTTACCTGTTGCTTGTTGTTGGGAGTATATGGCAACATAGTAGAAACATGGAACATAATTTCATAGTCCTTGTATGTTGTGTATAGAGAGTGAGTACCCGTTGAATCAGCTTTCATTAAAGAAAAAACAGAAAATAAAAGCATTATTTAAAAAAAAGTTTCAAACCAAAAAATTCATTATTATCAAAGAAAATCATGAGGCAAGACAAAGATTCCTGTTCATCCTTGATCCTAGCTGAAATATCAGCAAGTAAAAACTTACCCACAGTTTATTCACCTGCCAAAGCAAATGACACATACAGATGGCACATATAATTTTGCGTAGTTTTGCCAATGAAGAACTTGTTAGGAATAGGGAATTTATACCAGAAAACCCTGAAGAAAGGTTATTTAAGCATGAAAAGTGCTAACAAAGTCTGAAATAATTTTCAGACACCATCCAGTAGCTCAGGCTAATCAGAATGAAACTGAACTGTAAGGAATGTGAAAAAGACTTTAGAAAGGAAGGCAGATGGATACCATGAATAGCATGATCTCATGCATAATTAAATATCAACGGACATATAACCCACAATATATGAAAGAACAGAATGGGTTCTTTTAAACATAAATATCAGGACTCTCAATTATCTGTAATGAAGTCAGATAAAACCTTCACTAAAATAGGTGCTTTATGGATAGCAGCAGTGAAAAACTCAAATAGGATGCTAGCATGCTTACAGCTGATGATGGAAAAAGCCCACAATAAAGACATTATGAAGCTGGTATATTAATCAAAGGTACTCTCACCTGTTTTGGGTTCTGGCCACCCTATTTTAAAAGTTATAGAAGAAAGAGAAGGGATCCAGAAACAGGCCACAAAAATAATTATACGTGGATGGAGAGACTTCCATGTGGAGAGAAAATGATAAAAACTAGGATTATGAAGTTTAGAAAGAAAAAAGAAGAGGGGATATTATTAAAGTTTACAAAGTGTTGGTTGAAGACAACACTTGATTACAGACAAATTGGGAACTTGTGTTTTTACTTTTTCTTTCTCTCTCTCTCAAAAAAAGAGACCTTGAAAAATTTTCTATTAATTTAAGTAGTAACACATTTAAAGTTGCAACAGTGAATATATTCTAATAAATATAACTGCTGTCCATAGTGCAAAAAGCACATTTTCAAAGAGAATTTTAAAAATAACTAGATTTACATGTGGAAAAAAGCATCCTGGTTATTTGAAGTTATATAAGCATGCTACTATATTATATAATCCCAACTATTTATAGCAATGTATTTTAAAAAGTTGTGAAATACTACATCTTGGCATTTTTTATTAGCAGAGAGATCTTGTTACTAAGGAGACAATAGTTCTGATATTTGCAAAGCATTTACAATAACATAAATACACAGTTTACTTATCCGGATTTTGGGTACAAGCTTTGACAAGAAGTTTTCGTTTTCTGTCAAATTCAGAATAATAAAATAGAGGTAGCTTTGCTGTAAATGAAAAACCGCATCATCCATAAAATGAAATGCAAAGTTTTCTACATTATAGCTGCATAGAGATTTTGCATTTCCAAAACATCTATATAGAAAAAAATGGCAGTAAGGAAAAGAAAAAGATTCCTAGAATTTTATTAAAAGAAAATCTCATTAATGTTTCAAAGAGAGTGGGCTGTCTTTTCCAGCACTCAACATTGCCACTACAAAAAAATAGCTAACTGCTAAATATTTTCTTTTTAGTGCTAAGTACAACAGCAGGACAGGTAAAAGGGAATCATTTAATCTTGCACGCAGTTCACAGCAGCCTCTACCCTCTGTTTGATCATTACAATGCACACTGAAGGAGGCAGATGCACCTGAAAGTCACGTAAGCATCAACAGAACTCCTTAGTGGCTTTTATTTGGTCTAACTGTAAATACGTTCATTTGTACAACACCTTTCTTACATAGAGCACACAAAAATATTACAAATAACTGGAAAGGAGGAGCAGGTGCAAAAGGAAAGGGAAGTGGGTAAGAAGACAGACAGGGGAAGGAAGGCCCCAAAGGAGGAGA